>NC_057782.1:3061516-3361516 GCF_014825855.1 Bombus pyrosoma
TAAATTGTAAAATTAAAAATAAACGATATAATAAAAAAAAAAATTCAGAGAGACGCGTAAATATAACCTTTTTTATGCAATATGAAGACTGTTTAATAAATTGAAACTCGATTCATATATTTGAAATCTTCCTCAGCTTATGATTTTACTTTGTTTCTCGAAACATTCATTGAAAATATTTTCTTGGGAACTTGAACTAGAATTTTCGTGACATCATTGTCAAAAATATATCATATTTTAAACTATAATTGTTAAACGAGATCAGTAGAGCGTGGCTCATTATACAATTCAACGTGAAAAGGATTCACAATTGAATTAATAAACACCAACGAATAAATGAACGTATTGGAAATGTCTTTGATTATTATATGTTTGCATATTCGAATTCCAGACGTGTGAATATTTTTAATAATACTAATGTAACAGGCACGCATTTTTCTTTTTTTCTGATACGTTTAGAAAGAAATAACTGAGTAAGAAACAAAAGAAGTGAAAAAATATATAGGCCAATTAGAGAGAATACAAGACCCTAATGACGACCAGTCTTACATCTTTTCTAAGTATCTTAGACTCGCGATCTTCTTCAAGAGTCCGCTCTGAGACTTATTACGCGTTGATAACGAGAACCACTAGTAGCTTGATAAAATAACGGACACAGAAGAGGGCAAAATCCAGAGAGGTAATAAAGAACAGTGATGATATTAAAAGCCGCACGCGAGCATGGGTCACGAAACTACGTTGTTCCAGCTCTGCGACCCATGAAATTTCCTTTTTCACTAATATTCCTCGTTTACCGCGACTCGTATTCAGCGAAGATCAGAGAAAATAAAATGGAACCATTGGACGTAATAGTTACGTCGAAAGTAAACACGTCGAAAAACACGAAATTTGGAAAAAGTCTGCGGGTTATTAATGTTATATGATATTTGAACACGAGGAAAGTCTTCTTTGATTTTTAAAGATGGAACATCCTTTGATCAAAATATACTAAATATACTAATTCGAGGATTCGATGGATACGAAGCTGCGCAGAATTTTTGAAGTAGCTTGAAAATAAAATCAATTCGACAGATCGTATTTCACTTTGAAAGGACCATGTATCCTTTCAGTCGAAACGAATTTATGAAGATCAATAAATTTTGTGAAAACTCGTGGTTCGAATCCTGGAAGCTTTTCAAGAGCTTGATTGAATTTTTTAACCACATATTTCTGTTTATGGTTTAGAAGGATGATCGGAGAATTTCGGTGGTTTAATTTATGATAAACTAGATTTACAAAAATTAATATACGTACCTGTTCTCTGTGGCTACTTCTGAATTTGCCACAAGTTTGATCCCTCGATTATTTCGGACATTATATTTATTGCTATCCCAAGACGTCAGGAATATAAACGAGCGTGCTATAAAATCAAGACAATTACCGTTCATATCGATAAAAAAGAAAAAGGGATTTCTAGGGAAAAAGAGATATTGTATCCTTTAAAGTCGTTCGTCTAAAAAGTTTGAAAGATTCCTACTATATTGCTCGAAAAGCTATCCGATATTCATATCGATATCTGGTTCACTCTACCAAATCGCCCACAAGAATAATTTCCCGAAAAATAATTTCAAAGAGCAATTTCATCTAAACGAAAGCTATAATATTTCTTTCTTTGCCGTTAAATGTTCGTTTTGGTACTTTTTCGCATATATGTTCTGAGAACCCTTTAGAATTTGGTCCGCTTTTTAATATATTATCCGTTTCATTTAATACACCCATTTCTTTCACTTTATATCATTCTACATATGTAAACCTGGACACATAGATATGAAAATTAAATGGGGATAGATTATGTAGTCCTTATATTATTAACAGTTTGAACATTTTTAAGTGTTTCTTTTAATTAACCTAATTCAAAGGTTCAATACATCTGAATAATCTGAAAACAAATTGTCTTTCTAATACGTGCAATTTGATTTCCTTTCCTTTTTCTTCGTTTTTAATTCGTTACGTCTTAACTTCTTCGTCCATTGTTAATCCGCTAAATCGCAAGTAACTAAACCTTTCAGGAATCGACCTATTAAGACTAGAGAAACATGATTATTTCTTATGTTTTTAAGAAAAATAATGTACGCTAATATAGTTTATTAATCATTAATTCGTTGAACGAACCAAAATGTTTAAGTTTAACGTGGTATTGCAATGCAATTTTTTTCAATCAAATTATATTACCAAGTTCTGTTTCTTATAATATCGCGAATATTATTACAAGAGAAGTTCAAGGATTCGTTTAACATTTCCTTCATCCCTAGGTCTTTCACCCAGTTTTTACGATTCTATGAAGTTGAATGAATTAAAAGATTATATAAAGAATATGTAAATCTTTGAATAAGAAGAAAAATCCAAATACTCACACACTATACGTACGGGTATCTCTCGAAAATTTAAACAGTATTAATCTGTAAAATAAACAAGACAAGATCAAGTTCTAAAGCAACAACGATCGACTACATTACAAAAGCGAGACGATTACCATTCGCATCGACAAAAACGAAAATTGAAGAAAGAAATGGAAAAGGGAAAACCGGGTGATTTAAAGGGAGAAATACGCCGACCATTAGTTTTGTTCAATTGTCAGTGACCACCGAAAGTGGTTCCTTTACCGAGTCGCCTTCGAAACGAGGTGTCTCGTATATCGCCCTGCGAAAGCCTCCGTATCCCTTTTCCTTCTCTAAGGTTGTCTTTCTTTTTACGAGCACGAAGAATATCGAGGCCTGGAACGAATTCCACCCCTCGGACGACAGAAGGGAAATGTGGACCCCGTAAAGCTCGCACGATGGAGCTCCGTTTTGGTAACCATGAAATTTCCATCAAGGTCAACAACACGTACGCACGTACGCGCTTTGAGACAGAAATCTTCTGAATACATTCGAGGTGAATGTACACCAGCTTACCAACGCGATTTTCAACAATATTTCTCGGAATAATCCGTTGATATTTTCAACGGTAACTCTTCTTTTTACTGATTCTTTTATGATGTTCCGAAGGTCAGGAAAATTCAAAGAATTGGAGATAATGCATATAAGAACAATAATGAATAATGTATAATGTATATAAGAACATGTATATAGTAGAATTCAGTTATCAAATTTATTGAAAGACGTGACTGTTTAAGTAGACAAATTTTTCGATAGTAGAATATCCATCTTGCTTTCCTTGCATTGCACTAATACTGGTCCTCGGTACCTTATTTTTGTTTCAGAGTGATTTTTTCATATTAAAATAGCGATGACACAGGATAGCAAAGAAAATGTAGACGAGTAGAACGTCTGGATGATAAAATATAAGAAAGGAATAGAGAATGGATAACAAAATTATTGTAACTGATCTATTGTAATCTATTGTATAGTATATAATAATTGTAATAAATATAATAATTGTATATAATATAATATGTATAATATTGTATATAACCTATTTCAATTGAAAGTATGGAAATGGAAGTAAATGAGGAACCTACTATTAAATTCGATAATTATTAATGCTTTGTACTCGACTAATCAGAACGTAAAAAACTATTTTCTTAAAACAAAAAATCTTCTTGCAGGAACGTTCGTTCTTAATGTTTGCTGAATTTACTGATCGATGATATCCCAAAAATCTTCAAGGTACAAAGGTTTAACGATACGTGCACTTTTTAACAAAGCAGTAACGCATAAAATTTGTAAGCGCGATGCATCTGCAATGGGAAATTGTCAGAAGCGAACTAACGGGACACAAAGAAATGAAAATAGACGCGTTAGGGCCAGCCTGCTTATCTTATCAGTTAAACTAAATTCGTAGAACTTTGTAAATGTCCCTGATACAAAGTGCGCTACGTGAAATGTATCCTACCTCGGCGACCATAATTTTGAAACTGGTGACCTGGATAACGATAGGTATCGTTCATGTGTATCTAAGTATCCGTCGGAAATTTCCATTATGTTTTCATGTTTTGTAATTTTTTAACCCCTCATACGAAGCCGTGTCTAAACCAGAAAACCGTCTAAAAGATTAACGATAACACGAAGAAAAAACAATCGCAAACCCGCCACTACGTCATCGCTAACACCTCCAAGTTTTAGTAGTAGAGGAAATGTATTTACTTCAAAAATAAAGAGAACGAAAAGGAACGGATCAGTGGAAACTTGGTAACAACCAACGTATCTATGAGACTTGTCCAACTTTCATCTCGATAAAAAGAGTATCTATCCTCATCGATAAATGGTATCGAACTTACTGACAGTAGTAAGTGTTCTCTACACTTGATGATTATGAAGTTTACAGGTATGAAAGTATGGTTAACGAGGAAGAAAATCAACTCTGTATCATATCAAGATTGTACGGAGGACCCTCTGAGAGCAAAGAATTTTCATCATAATGAAATTGTAACTGAGGAATTTTCTACCTACTTCTATGTAAATTAATAATGGTAATGCCTGTTAGATTAAAGATGACATTATTAGATCGATTACGTATAAGTTTAGAAGAACGATTCTCTAACGACTTTTAAATTTTTATTTCAAGTTACTTTCGAGTTATAAACCTAGCTAGAAAAATTTACCGAATGTCCAGCTGGACAAATTGTAAAGTACAAATTAAATAATAAAAAAAAAAGTTATACACTAAACTGAGTTTGGTACAAGAACCTCTCCGATTTGTTTACTCATCGCTATATCTTTTAATAAAAAATTTATCGAAATAAGGATAATTAATTAAGGATTATTAATATCCGTGATATTGATTGAGAAGCTTCCTGAAAAATGTTATTATGAGATTTTTATTTATTCTGTAAATATGAACAGAACAGGGTTCTTTAAAAATCACTATAATTACCAATTCAAACGTGGCTAATATTTAAAAACTAGAACTGAAATCTCCAACAATTTTCTCGACTCATCATTTTGTTTTACGCGTTACTTTTCTAGAAAGTTCTTCAATTGATATTTTCCCAAAAGTATGATAACACGGCGATTTCACAGGCACGTCTTAATAACATGGCTTCATAAATTCGCCCCACGCGAAAATTATGTCTGGAACATGAGATCAATAGAGGAATATAACCTTGCTAAAGTTTTGTTTTGGACTCGATACTTAATTGAGAACATAAATACCACAATATGGTTCTAAACAAGCGATCGTTTAGAACAGCGGGTGAAAACTTTCGACAATATCCCGACCATTTTCGAATTATTATCTGCGTGCGCGTGGCTTATTACTTGCTCTAGTTCGAAAGCTGTAAGAAAAAATATGTAAGTAACCCTTGATAACTTCGCGGTTGAATTCTAATTAATTTTGCTGTAACTTTTGCAGACTCTTTTAGACGTGCAAAACCTGGTTGCTTTTTTATAAAATTTCTATCAGTTTTACCGAAATTATTATCAAGATCAAAACATTCAACAATTTTTTATGAAAAATAAATTCTTAAAAAATTTTTAATTTACGGTACACATGTAATAATTTCGAATAAATTTCAGATAAATTTTAATACCTAGTGCTCCGGTATATCTTAAACGAGTATACAAATCCTATTAGAGAGTTAATATCAACAACTACGATTAGTTTTCTTTGTGATAAGAAAATGAATCGTAATTCTATGTTCTTGTCCATTTGAACGGCTGATGTTCAACGATAACCCAGATTGCTGCCTCAACTAAACTGTTCAACCCACACGCCCATATAACATATACGAATGCAGTCAGTACGCCCACTGTTTGATAGTTAGGTCGTTTTACTCATTCATCATTACGAATTCAAGCCACAATATCCCGTAATGTATAATCTGAAAATTTAAAATAAGTCGGAAAAGATTTGTATGTAAGAAAATTAACCCGCTATTACTTTATGTCACTTGAAAGTTATCAATCAACTCAATTATGAAACCATTTTTTGTACTAATAAACACACTGACGTTTCCGTATTTATAAAAATTCTTGCTTTTTTTCACTTTCTACTTTATGTTTCATATCTTATTGTATTAAATAACGTATGTAACATTAGGAATTTAAAAAAAATATATTGTTATATAAGCAAGAAATAATTCCGCTAAGAGAAAAATTGTGCCCTTTTGACCAGTTAGATCTAAGAATATTATCTAGAATGATTTAAATTAGTAAAAAACGCTGTTTCACTTTAGCAACATCAGTGCATCAACAGCTGTATCAGCGCAAACGATTAGAGGCCGTCGAATATATCATCACCAGAAATGTCCAAAACCGAACCTTCGTTTCCGAAGCGATAGCATACGCTACAACTACTAAGGATCGATTAGTTCAACAGGCGAGTCGGCCGATTAATCAACAGAGACACACCTGATCTGTTCATCAGTTAACTTCAGACCTTCAGACTTAATTAATCACAGAATGGATTTCTCGCGCTGGTTTCTCCCATATTTTTGCGAAAGATGTTCTTCGCGACCATCGAAGGTGACGTGACGAGTGCTAATCATCGTGTTTAATGAATCCTTACTAAGACGTGAAAAATGGTTATGAGATTTAAATTACTGACTCAACCTGAATTGAATTTCTTCTTTTTGTTTAAAAAAGAGATAGCTAAAAATTTATGAATAAAGAATCGTGGAAATTAGGGAAAAGTAACTAAAATTAAAGTATGAAATTGGAATACATTACTGTAGACACGAAGATGGTACCCCGCTGGGGGTAACCATCCACATGCTATTCAATCACATGTTACATTTTACCTAATGTCCCACTGGACAAATTGTAAAATTAAAAAACAAACAATAAAAAAAAAAATTACTGTAGCGGCCTATGGTCATAGAGAAAGTTCCAGGATTGAAACATATGTGTTGGCCACATGGACAGGACATCGTAGAAGAATAAATCCTGGGACTTACTAAAAACCCCATGAACCTTCAAACAGAAAATTTATTGTTTTGTTGCTTACGGGTTTTTCCATCCCCACCTCGAAAGAAAATTCTCTCTTCCGAAGACCTCGGCACCCTATAAAAAGGGAAGCGAGGAAAAGCTCGGGATAGTCCATCATAGTGGTTTCACAGTCATTCAGAGAGTTCACGGTAGTCGCCAGTAGACGCGCGGTTAGTCAATCAGATAGATAGTGAAAGTAGTTCGTACAGAGTTTGTATCGATTCTGAATCAAGTTTGTATCACTTCTGTATCGTCATCGCTTGAGCTCGACGTGCGTCACGTTACGATCTAAATCAACGCGCACTCGACATCGAATTAAACATTGTTAAAGTTAAACACCACAGTAATTTAATAACACCCAACACGTGCTACAGCTCATTACTTTACAATTATGAGCACAGTAAAACTTCATTGCTATTAATTAAAGCAATAATAAGGTGCAGTATATTACATTGTACAATTGGCGCATACTTCCTTCTTCTCTTATGCATAAAATTTTTACATGTTTTATGAAAGAAAGAAATTTTTATGCTTTGATTTAATGACCAAGAAAGGATACAGCAATGAAAAAATGCAGTATCATATATAATTTCAAGGGATAATAGAAGGATAAAAATAATACTTTTTCACCAAAGCATTGTCCGTTGAAAATTTATGAAGTTTATTTAATGAATATTTCGATTCTTTTACTTTAGCCTGTGGACGCTGAATAGCGAATGATGAATCAGCAGATACAGAAGAACTGATATTGTATTTAATACGGAACCGCGTGGTCGAGCCGTTAATGCGTTGAGCGTTAGACTGCGGATTTTTATGCATTTGGCGTTTTCAGGAAATTTGAAAGTATAAAATTGCATAAAATGCATATTATATAAAAAATTGTATAAAATGTCCAAAATATAGCGCTTTCTATAGTACTTAAGTAGGCAAAATAATTTTCTACTTTTTTTAATTACATTCTAAAAAATATGAATCTGCATAAAAGTCCGCAGTATACTACGCAGTATACGCTTTCAGTAACAGCAAAGTCATGACATTACTGTGGAAAGTCGTCCACGCCCGACATCTTAAACTTTTGAGTGTTCGCTAAAATTATCAGAAACCTAAAACCCTAATATTGATCGAAGAACATCCATCTTCTCGCGCCCAAATACGCTAAATCTCTCTCGAAAGAACCGCAGAAAAGAAAACGCGATAATGCGATAACGAGCAGATAAACCCTAGAGGCAACACGGTACTCTTTCGCACAAACACCGATGCAGGGCCTGCGTATCAGGAAAATTTGCATCGTCGTTGTTAGAAACCGTCACATTTCCATGGCAAACTTAAATTATAAGGAAAGGCACGCGTGTAATACTTGCAGTAATGCTAAATCCATTATATAATATATGTAGTAGAAGATGTGCGCAATAACAGAACTGAGATTGTTGCGTTAGGATAAAACTATGATCAAACTTGCACAGAAACTTTTAAATAATTTGCAACGACGACTATACACTGTATATATATGTCGGAGATGAAAGGGCATCGGGGCCTTTCTTTCGGAATTTTTGGGAAGGTCCGCAATACTTTAGTCTAGACTATTTATTATAGCTGTAATTAAATAATAAAACTTAGAAGTAGTTGTTTATGATTCAATCTGATTATGTTTGCCCGAGATTTGTGACAGTGGGCTTGGGCTCGAGGTGATACAATTGGTCGCTAAACGTAGCCACGGTCACAGGATGGACGTTTTTACCTAAAAGAAGCATGACGTAATTGTATAGCTCTCCTTAAAAAGATAGTTGACCCAAGGGGTACAGAGTCATATAATCACCTTGTGAATTTATTATTATATTCATTTAGTGACTAAGTAATCATTGTTATTATAATATAAGTCTTTAGGGAGAACTTATTATTGTGCAGTGAAATTGTTTATTGCTAGTGAACTTTATTCTGTAATAATCATATTTGTACCATTAACTATCATCTATATTGTATAATACAAAAATGGCTAATCCAAATGAAGGTTCGTTAAACACCCTGAACCCCAATGATAACTCGACATATGTATGCATACACTGTATATGTATGAAGTATACACTGTATACTTCAAGCATCTTCAAGCCGTATTCCTCCACGGTTTCTCGATGGTTTCTAAGCAATGGGATTAATATTATATCCATCAGCGATTGGAACTTTCGTTAACTCCGTGGAGGCTTCATATTCACTATACTATTTTAATGGAGCGCGCAACTTATAAAACTGTGTTGCTTCCTCGGCAATGGCTTACGATCATTAACTAACCTCTTGCCGCGCGATTCTTTTTGTCGATTGTATTTATCGGAGATAGCTGTGGATAGCTTCGATACCTGAAGGAAAGAAACCGTTCTTACGATTACGTATTTTATGTAATTTCTTTGTAGTTTTTGAAGATATATTTGAAGATTAATTCTTCTTCTTACGAACTATGATGTCTTTATGAAGGATATTCTCGCTGAAGATAACTATTCAGAACTTGAATATTTGATAAACGAAAATAGAGAATGTTCTCCTAATTTCATACATTTCATGCGATTTCTTCTTCTTCAGACAAATCTAACTTTTAGTGTTGCAAAAATTGGAAGATATTAATTCGTCTTCTTGTGAACTGATTTTATGTTCGTTGAAGATAATTATAAATAGTTTGGATATTTGATAAACGAAAAGATATCTATATTTTATGCAATTTGTCTTCAAGCAAATGTGATTTGGAACTATGATAACATAAGCGAAAAAATATTAATACTTTGATTATCGAGATGGTTCATCGGATTTTCTACATTGATTAGAGCTAACACCAATTTAGCAGATCGACTATGTCTATTTTTAGAAGAAGAATTCTAGTGTGCATTACAGCAATTTTCCTACGACAAAAGTAAAATTGGGAATTAGTGACCTCGATCCCAACGGAGTCTCGACATCTCTCCAATGTATTCGATAGCTAAAATTTTGCAGAATATTGGGTATTCTCAATTTCCCTGAACAACTTGAGAATCTTAATTTGATAGCACTCGATGTCTTCTCCAATTAGTATAAATCCCAAAAGAAAACTCGATATTTCCTATTACCACAACCAATCACATTTTCCCTTTATATAAACACGATATCAAAACGTAATATAATATAATATAATGTTTAATATGATAACGTATAATAAAAAACTATAGAGAAAAAATCATCTTTTCTATATAATAAAATATATGCAATCGAGTACAAAAATAAACGGACTGGTAGTGGAAATTGCTATGAATAAAATTTCGGTAGATATGGCTATTTTCACACCAAAATGTAAATATTAATTTGTTTCATTTATTTACTAAATAATGTATGTTCTATGAGGACATATGATAAATAAATCTTAAGTATACATGTATATGTATATATGTATAGTAACATTGTCCACTTATTTTGGTCCCCTACTGTATAATAACAAATTTCAATTAACATTTCCTATTTAAATCCCATTATAACACGTTCATTATATTTCAGCTTCACAATGACACCAGTTTTCACAATTCTACGAAAACCTATCGAAGAGCAATTTATCTTTCGAAGCATAACAAATTCTACAATTACGATTAATCAAGGGTCCAAATAATAGAAGCGTAACAGCGTTTCTAGCTACTTGTGCCACAACTTCGATCAAAGTTTCAACTTCCTCCGTTGTTTCTTAGACTTTGTACAATCCTCTTTGTAAACAACGTTTCCCACAATTTGTCGAAATGCTTGGGCAACTATTTATCAATGACTAAATCGTACAGAAAACTCCTGTTTACGCTTCATCTTCAAAGTTTCGACTGTTATGGACTCAGTTAACGCCGAAATGTTTCTCGACCGTTTGCAAATTCTGTAGAATGTTGACATGTCGGTGTTGGTACGCAAACAATGCCACAGGACCTCGATTAATGATCACAACGTGAAACAAACTGGTCAAAAAAGTATTTATGATATGTTTCGGTCTCTTTGGTATGTAAAGTAAAAAAAAAAGTAGTTTCGTAATTGATCATAAAGCAGAAAATAATTGGTTCTGTGTTTTAATATTGGTTCTGTATTTTAATATAAAAATAATAATTTTAATGCAAGTTTCATAGCAATTGTGCAATCGTATCTTGATTTTGTGCATGAATTATTGAATTTCTAGTACGGCGTTGCATTTTATGAGGTATTATGGTATCCATAGATTCTGCGAGTATTCTACAAATTACACAAATACCAGGATTTCTGAATGATGGATACCTTCTCCTCAGAGGCTTCCGTGTTTCGGGTGCCCTTACTCTAAGGATATTACGTTAGGCTACCGAAAAAGGATTGTTATATAAGAACTTAAATACTTAGTATATTCAGAGCTAATGCAATATTTTATTCACAACTTCTTTTACGGTCAATTTATTTTATTAAATTCTGTTCGTTAACATTATAGTTAAAATAAATCGAATATAAATAGAAAGATAATAAGTCGAATGCACTGTTTATTTATTTATAATTTACAAATCATGGAAATTTTCTTCCAGTAATGTTATATTTATTCAAATTTTATCTATTATCTCACTGCTTGGACTTTAGTGAATTAAATTTTTTAACATATCTTTTAATCTTAATTTTTCAATCTTTCATTCAAGGACAAATGTAACTAAGAGTTTCCGAAGATGATAACGGATTAACAATTATATTGTTAAAGAGGCATAGCGAAGAGTTAGATACACACGACGTCGAGATTTAATTTCTAACAAGGTCGTCGTACGATACAGTAGCTGCCAGTAACTCTATTGCCCAAAAGGGACAGATTCAACAATAGAGCAAATATATTGAAACCCTGCGATGTAAATTACAGGATAGCCTGTACGTGATCGTATCAATCACCTGGTCCATTAACGTTGTCCAGAGACTTTCCCATTCAATGTACAACATTGGCACACGTCGAACACGAGTATGTCTGGAACACTGTTTAGATAAAGATATATTTTATGCCAGTGATTTATGAGGACCAACACACAGGTGTTGAAACTGCGATAGCCTGCAATAAAATTGAGGGCAATGTTTTTAAAATTTACTGTTACATTGCGTCGGACACGTTCAAAGCGTTACACGCAATAACGTGAAAATAAAAATGTGGTCAGATAGAGAAGAGAAAGTTTTTTCATAAAAGTTTCTCACGTAAACCAGAGGGGCAGGTAAGACTGAAAGTTGAGCAATTTTGACCTGTTAGGAAGTTAAGTCAGTTGGTTTGAAAGTAGAGTTAACCAAATGAGCGAGACTTATTTTCATAAGTAGACCCCATTCTCGTTCTCCTTTCATCCCAAGTCGTTCGTTTTAATGCGAGCTACGCACGAAGCGTTTCGTTTCTTAAAGAAATTTCTGCCTTTCCGTGTTCTTCCCTTTCCCTGCAAGCATCTAAATTAATCCTTCCCAAAAGAATTCCCCGTACGTCGTGCCCATTTTGTCGTGTCCTGCTTCGATAAACTAAGACTACCGTGTAATAATAATAAATATGTAGACGTTTAAGACGATATCTGACACAAAGCGGGTCATTTCCTGTTAGCCCAGATTTTATTACGTAATATTAAAACAAAGAAACGTGTATATTAATTGAATGGAAAACTTGAATAAGGCTTCAAAGCACGTTTTCCATATATTAGAAAAAAGCGATTTTTAAGATACACTGTTTCAGGAGTTTAAGATACCTATCGTGCTTCTTGTGCTTAACATTAAATCGCCTTCTCACGAAATATTTGCAACCTGTGTAGAAGTACTTAGTAGTACTTTACTGTTAATTCAATTTTGACAAAAATCTACTATAGAATCTTATTCAAGGTTTCCGTACTATTTTAATCTTTTCGCTATTATTGAAAATCCTCGATATATATATTATATAAAAGCTCTTAGAAATAACAAACTTTTCTACACTGTTTTATATCTTTCTTACATAAACAAGTAAATAAACAAAATTAAGAATCCTTTTGCGAATAGATAGCACAACTGACAATGAGTTAAAAATGTTATATGTCAATATATTCAGAATAACGTAGTTCTTTACATATTTATAATATTTTTATCTATAATATTTTAATTATTTATATTATTATAAAATAAATTGTTTATAATATTTCACGGGTATAATCTATTAAGAATAGCAAAATACAGATAAATTCTTCATTCGAACAATTTTTGGCCAAGCCTAGAAAAAAGACCTGAAACATTCGTAGCCTGAGAAACGACATCAAAGGACGTATATTCGGCCAAATTTGATGTAACTCGTTCCGACATTCGGTGATTACGTCCACTAGCGCTTTTGAGGGAAACGAGACAAATTTCCTGACCACATTTCACGACAGTGACTCTCCCTCTAATAATATCCTTGCTCGAACACTATTTAAGGATATAAAGAGGGACAGAGAAATGAAAAATAAATAAACCTCCATTTCTTACTTCGGAAAGAATGTGATTCAGAAATACCGGGGAAAAATTTTACAATCAAAGATACTATTTTATCGGATGCAAAGAATGCGGTAAAAATGAAAAAGAAGTGGGAAAAAACAAAAAATTGAGCAATAGGAGATAAATTACAGTGCTGGTGATGACAAAATAGAAGCTCTGTTCCTTATGCTGGTAGAAGCGAAACGAATTTTAGTAGTAGATTTCACAATGGAGCCATCCATTCTGGAAACATCGATGCTTCATCGATTGAACGATAGAATAAAAATGAAAAGAAAATAGAAACAAGAGGGAAGGCGATTAGGAAAGAAAGTCATCGTGCTCGAGATGATAAAATGGAAGTTCCGCTTCTTAGTTCGATAATAGCATCCCCTTCGAGGTAATCGCCTTTGTTCTTGCAGTAAGTTGAATAGCGTTCCTTATCGAAGATCTTATTCCTACTATACTTTTGTCATATCATCGCTATACCATTCTATCGAATAAATCGAAACGATGGATCGAAAAGGAAGGCCTTCAAAGGAAAACAAAAACCAGTCTACGTCAAATCTAGATTCATTTTTTACGGGACTGCTTTTAAGAGATCGAGGAAACACACCGAGGGATATATCAAAGAACAGACTAATTAGTCTGATATTACCATTCTTTGGGATGGCAATTATTCCACTAATAACCTTTCTTCTTACCCTAATTAGCTCGTTATTAAACAATACTCGTTTTAGTGCACCGTATCAAGTTGTCATGAAAGTGTAATTGCGATGAATGTATTCGTGTCTTAATTCGGTGGAATATCATTTTCTTCCTAACGTATTGTCGAAAGAAAAGAAAGAAACTCAGCAAAAATCTGTTGTAGTATAAGATAAACAAAGTCGAAAAAATGTCACTCTCAAATTGCCTCGCAATCGTTTTCACCTTCATCTTCCAATCTCTCTCTCTCTCTCTCTCTCTCTCTCTCTCTCTCAGGAAATTTATTTTCATTGACTCCTTTCTGTTTTACCATTCACAAAGAAACTTCTTCACGATAAATAAAGAAGCCGTATTTTAATGCGAGCTGAACGTAATTTCATGTATAAAGTTATTCAGTTCCATTGAAATATTGTACGTTAAATCACAGTAAAGCAAAATTTTTTGAAAGCATGATTCTGGTTTGCAAAGAGACTGAGAAAGCGATACAGCTGCGCTGCTTATTCTCAAAGTAGATGTAGATGCAAGTAATTCTTGTAAGTAACACATATACTACTATCCTATATTACTATACATGTACATGTGTATAGTACTGCGACTTGATATTTGAAATTATAGAAATCTTTTTAAAGTTTGGAAGTTTAACTTCATCTACAATTTCCTCGAGCTAAAGATTTTGCCACTGTCTCCACTTCTCTTCTATCTCTTTAAGTTACTTATTAACCTTGCTTTTGTAATAGAAATTACAGTTGTGATTCAACAGAGACAAAACGTATTCGCACTAAAGTTTAGTCTGACCTCCAATTTCAGATCCAATTCTCCGAACACAAATTGAGTTATTCAACAGCGTGTTCCAACAATGAAGAGTCAACGTTTATTTACTTATGTAACTATTAAAGAAATCATGAGGCAAAAAATTGATAAGATGGTGATTAGAACAGAAGTTCCAGAAGCTAGTCTTCTCTCTGCCAACACTTGGGAACGATGATCGCTAATGATGTCTGCGTGTTGGTATTGAATTTCCAGATTGCTCGTTGCATGCCACGATCTTTCGTGCTATGTCAAATATTAACTCCACACGCGAACCTTTAACGCAGGAACACGCGCTGCAAGGTAAATCAATTCAATTTGGCAAAATCAGCCGAATTCTATGATAAATTTCCAACAATAATTTAACCGAATGAGACACGGTGATTAGAGCTTTCCAACGATGAGAAGAGATTAATTTAAAGGATAAAACTACCTACTTTCAGTACTAAAATTATCAATCTTGCAAAATATGACAGATTTCAGATATTTTAAAAATATTACATTTACTAAAATAAAAATATTCACATAATCGAAGCCGCTCATATAATTTCCCATTTTCTCCTTTATATCTGAAAGCAAACGAAACGATTCGACAGCTTAACACAAAACAACGTTTCATTGAAACGATAGAAGCGCACGTATCGATTTTACGTTCGATTTTTAATCATCGTCATAACACGCGCACCGCAAATCCCAATAAATGGAATGCAAATGCTAAATCACGCAACAAAGAACAGCTGTTTCATGCAATTGCCAGAGATACAAACGATAGAAAGAGAACAGAAAGGATTAACAGGGTTGCAATAAAACTCAAACGATAGCCGATTTTCAAATAGGAAATTGATACGTTCCGCGCATTCCTCGTTGTATTATACTGCCAAAGATCCAATGTAGCCGATTTAATTGATATTTGAAAATTTTTTTGTACGTGCCGAAATCTACGTCAAACGAGTGAAAACAGTGCTCAAAATATTTTATGGTATATGTTGCAAATTAATAATAATTTCAATTTTCGGCTATTAGATATTTATCAATTTCTCTTCGATAGAAATTTAGTAGTTTTGAGACAACTCAAACGGAAACAGGTCATGTCGACTTCTGAATTACCACGAGAATGTTCTGCGAGATAGCATTCGACTTACAGTCCAGTTAGCATTTATATGCCGTAATTATTAACGACGCATAAACTTGCTGCAGGTTCTCTGTTATTCAGTAGCGGCGTTTACCGCACGACCTCTCCACAGGTTACACATTGAGCCACGCGTATCGTGTAATAATTAAGCGTGAAATTAGCGGTGAGTATGAAGGCGCTGAGAGCTATCTTGGGTATCACTCATAGTTGTCTGTTTGCGGTTTGAGCAATTACTTTAGTTTTCGATAATACGTTATATTTGGAGATGCAGCGGTACAATAAATGTAAAGATAGAATAGAGAATGCTCAAAATATTAATAAAATATTATTACATACACTAACAATATATTAATAATTACAGTATATTAATGATTTTCAAAAGATTGACATTATAATTTTCTGCCTTTTTAGTTTGGTGAATTGTCGTAGTTTGGAATGATATATTTAGATAATTAAAGGTATAGATAATAAACATAATACAATTGAGGAATAAAAATATCTGAATAAAATATCAATAAGGTATTATTCTATATGAATAATTTCAAAAACATTGATATCACAATTTTCTATTCTTTCTGTCTTCCTATCTTTCCGTTTAATTTATTGAAAAATAAAAACGGAAAGAAATCTATATTTTGAAATGGAGAAAATAGATGAAACAGTAACAATCGCAAATTACAACATATCCGTCGATATACATCGAATGTGATATCTGCCCTTAAACGGGAAATCGAAAGCTCGAATGTTTTATCTGAGCTGCGTGGATTATAAACGAACATTCAACACAAAAGTTGGAACGATGGCGAGTGTACTGAGCGCAAACAAATTGGAGGCTAGAAAGTGCTATTTCAACGTTGGGGAGATATGGAGATAAAAGGATACCGCCATCCTAGATTAAACCAATTTTCGATACTCTGCATCATCGTAGAAAAAAAGGGGAGGGATGCAGGAACAAGGAAATAAATGAGATTTTATTCACATCGGGGGAAATAAATTCCGGTTTTCGCGATTGAACAGACTGATTCACGAAATAAATTGTATCAAATTTCATTTATCATAGACTACGATTTTGGTTGGAAGAGAAACTCAGTTTGGTCACGTTTCGACTATAGCTTTCGTTTCATTGTTATCTCGTTAAACTGGAAATTTCTCGGGGGAATATGAAATAAAAATGAAATATCCTAGATATTCCTTTGTATCTTCTCAAAATTACAATACCTTTAATTTCCGATGGAAAATTTTGTCTAGAAAATTTATTTTGTGCTGGTTGTAACATTGTTCGAGGAAAGTTTTGAGATCTAAATAACAAAATGTAAGTTTGTTTCTCGACTGTACACTCTTAAGAATTACATGAATTTCGAGCTCTTAAGTATAGTAGTAAGTTCTAGAGTGTATCTTTCGAAACTGTAGAAACTATTTAAGCCTATTCCCAGGCATTGTACGATATAGCGTAACAAAATTTTCATCGAGTATTTTTCAAAAACCAGTTGATGAACTTTTAACTTATCGTATAGGTTATAGATTATCTCTATGGTTCATTCATTATGAAAATGATTTATGATATAGTTCTTGAAAGAATATGCGACACGTATTTTTCTTTACGTGCTTTCTTGTTATTAGACAATTATTACAAATTAATTATCAGATATTATTAGAAAAACAGTTGTATTATAACAATTTCTCGTTTTTAAACAAGAAATTCAGCCATGAACTGCACAAATTATTTAAAAAAATATATTGGAATTTTGATTTCTAACGTAACAAAAATTATTACATTCGTGTCCGTTTTAATTCCACGTGAAATAAAAACATTAAGCATACGTGGTCTTTAAAAAATTGTAAGAATTCCAAAAATCAATGAAAAAGTTCTACTTTAAGATAAGAAGCTGGATCAAAGAAAAATCTAATGATCTTTCTAGTGATTTTCTTTAACATCGTTTCAATAAATTAAATTGTCCGTGTTATGGTATAATCCATTTTTCTAAAACAGAGATCTCTATTAAATCATATATATAAAGTGTTTATTTGCGTTCAATTAATCCGCTGATATGAAAGTTTCATGAAACGCCAGTCTAATATAAGCATGTCGCTTGAACCCAACTACGCAAGTTCAGTATAATAGTTCTGCTCGACAAACAGACAACCCTCGTTGTAGTTCGATCTTACATGTTAAACAATATAATGTGGTATCTACCTTATACTAGACTCGATTCCCTTATCGTCTTCAGTGTAATATTAATTCTGAGGTTGTGTGAAAGTTGTACAACACTGACAAAATGGATTTCAATAGATGTAGTATGTATAAGCATTAATCTAAACCACTATAGGATAAATGAAAATTAATATGAAAAATCTCGACAGGAGCAAATTGTACTATGATATTTTGGCTAACTAACGTGAGGCTACTGTAACAGCTCCTTGGCTAATTTCTATTTCAATTAGACAGTGGGTATTTATGTAAATTTATATTTTGTTTAAAAAAAAATTAACGAGGTGGTAACCTATATTAAATATAGATTTGTTAATTTAAAATATAGAAATTAAATATAGATTGTTTAATTCAATTAATTTGATATTTAAATATAGATTTGTTTCGCTCCCTATATATTACAACTAATAATTTGAATTATTTTACGTATTTTTACATATTATAAATTCTATTTGGTTGTCCGAAAAGTGTCTCTCTTTCGCAAACGTGTTTTTTACAACAGTGCACCTTCATACAAACGTGAAACCGAGTCTGTGAAATGTCGCGATGTTTATTTCAACAGAACAAAATGGATCGTACGTAATTCGACAAAATAATATAAAACAAAAAACGTTGTGCGTCTATTATTTTCTCATAAAATGAAAGAAATTTTTCGGACAACCTAATATATACTTTTGCACGATTGAATTTCCTATAAATGCATAAACGTCCGCAGTCTAATAATAAATATTGCTGTGGTAAATGGAAAAATTTTCAAAAAATGGCAATCTCCATCGCAAAATCAATGATTCGTTTAATTAAACATCGAAATCAACGCAATGAAATCCAAATGGACAGCTTCTTTCACAGAATGTCGGTATTCGGTAATAGGATTCACGCGAGGCTCTGCATAATCGGCTTTAGGTATTCGTGAAGAAGCGCAACACGAGTCATGTTAATCTGGCCAAGCAACGAATGTCTTCGAGCCGCTACGTGTCGATTCACGTGCTCGTAACTGGATATCGAATCAGCCGTTTCCAATACGATCAGCCTTCCATTTACGCGAGAAAAACTGATTCGATTCCGTACCCTCTTGCTTCGATTTACATCTGTTGCGCCATCACAGATGGTTTCTTCTCGTAGGCATTTTGCAATGTGAGCAGCTATTTTACGTAACCGGTAAGCCGATTCTTACGTCGGATTTATCATTACAAACGGGGTTGCGTTTTATTGAAATGCTTTCAGAAAGAATGCCGCCATTGTGAACGTTAGGATTGCGTTAGCAAAGGAATGTACGGAGATCCAAGTGTAAATATTGAAAGATAGGCAGAGATGAGTTTAAGTAGAAGAATATAAGAAACATGAAAAGTTAAGCGGATATTATTTTATTTTATTTATCATTAGATTATTTTATTCAAGTATATATTTATTATGATTTATTATCTTATTCGAGTATTAGTTCTTTACCAGTATTTATGAAAATATGAATTTGCATAAATATTCCTAGTCTAGTTATAAACGTTTGAAACTAATCTCTTTTACTAGAAATTGGAGAAAAATAATTTCAATTTTGACTCTCCTACGAACTGCTTTTTTCTATTTTTGAATATAAGAATGTTCAAATAATTCAATTTAATTTCTCAATATTTACACAAAAATATTACAAATTATTAAATAAAATATTCTTAATATTATTAAATTTTTGCTATACATGATATAAATGTATAAATAATAAGATGTAATATTATCGCGAAAATTTATGATTTTATCGATCATGATATTGACATGACGTTTCGATTGAAAGGCACCAGCTACACCAAGATGCGTTTCAATCGTACAGAAAGGAATTTATAAGTCTCCTAATCGACTCGATGGAGGAGAAATTAGTTCCAATGAATGCACAGAGGAAACAGGAACGTTTGAGATACGTCGATAAAATTAAAAGTTTGATGACAGACCAAAAACAAAATATGCAAATATTTGCTCGGGTTGTTTTATCAAGATCGATCTTACCATAATTATTCCTTCGCTACAAACATGTAAGTGATGATAAAATGATTATCAAAGACAGTTTTTGTACAACATAGAAAAAAATGTATCGATTAGTTTCCATTCTGGTGCACTTCGAAGCACGGGAACAAATGAGAAAATTATGCAGCCGATCTCTTAGGGTCCCATTGATCAGGGTAATTACTTTTAAGAAACTCTCGAACGGTATAATTAAGCTGCAGAACAATAGAGAAACACTTAACGCGTATAATTACTGTAATTATGCAAACGCGACAGAAAGAAAAATCACTGCTTCCTAAATACTTACATAGCTGTGTTGAGATAATTCTCTTTCACTCTTCTCCGTTTAAAAATCCTTTAAAAATTGTATAAATCTCTGAAGTTTTTAAATCGACATCGGAAGTAGCAAAAGAAGTACAAGTAATAATTAAACTGTGGATGCTTATCCATTCGCGAGAAATTTAGTACTATAATAAAAAGACTAGTTGGGTCATCAAAATTTATTTACGAATCAGCAAAAAATATTATTTTCGCTAACAAGGCTAATTAATATAAGTTTATGCTACATTGGCATTAGTACAGCTTACAAGAATTACTTGCAGACTTTTAAAGAGATAAATATGTATTTAATTAAAATAATAATAGATTATTTTCCAGCGATTATTTTCAAAGTATGAAAAACATGATAAGAGGGTCACATTTTCTATCTTCCACAGAATAGTAATTCTTAAATTTGTTGAGGTTGACTGATAGAAGAACGAGTGGATGAATTTGTAATAGAAAAATAAATTAAAATAAGTATAGTTATAAGTATAAGTATAGTGTATGCTGATCCAGATCCTCACTCTTACAGTGTTTCAATACAAGAGAAGAAGGGCTATGATAGGGGGCACGTTCATATATTTATAGCAAAGGACATTACCAAAAAGTTAACCTTGGTATGTAGCTCTAGCTGAAGGCTACAAGAAACAGCAATAGAACTCTTCTTATAGCTCTTTTGTTTCTAGACCTTGCAATCCAAAACAAAATTTATATTCAAGGGCAAAATAATATGAACCTCTCCTTATTTCGAATTTTTTTTGTTTCACTAAATTCTATTCTCTTCGTAACAGCGATCTTCAGGTCATGAATATACGAAAGAAAAGGTGTAGAGTTTTTCTTGAGATAATTACTTCAACAAAATTCAATATATCATCAATAAGGCGTAAAAGAAAACTATATTTCTATTTAAATTTGGGATTAAATATTCGTTTTGTTAAATATGTAAAAAATATAAGTAACATTAGAGAGAGGAAGTTTCATAGGCAAACTAATATTGATTAAGTTAAATTAGCATAGCAATTTACAGCAACTCCGAGCGACATAAAATTTAAAAAATGAATAAAAATGGACTTCGTATATCTTTCCCGCGTGGCCTTTGTATATCAAAGGATGAAACTTTTCTTTAGTTACGTTCATAAAAATTCGCAGCTTAATAATAACGATATAAATATAACTTATAAAAGTCATTGTTGACCACAGCTATAAACTGGCGAAGCACGCCTTCGAAAGTTCGTTAGGAACAAAAAGTATTTATAATTCAGGGAGAAGGCATTCCTTAGGCCTCTGTCCAAACATTTTCTTTATCCCGTAGCCGCCCAACATAATCTCGTAAACTTTGGTTTCAGAAGCACCCTATATAATGCAACCTTTTCCCTCGAGTACTCTTAAAGGACACATGATAGTCCTCGGGCTTTCATTCGCATTAGCGTGCAGCCGCACAACAAAACTCACCTGTTCTTATCGCTATACACCTGGCGCTTTTAAATGCACCTTCACCACGTAATAATCGATACTGATGGGTAAACTGGAGATTTTTATGCAAATTGGTATTTTTCACAATATAGATAAGAAAATGGAACCTCAATACAAAAGTAATTTTAGCTATCAAGTACGTTCGTATAATAAAAAGCACTATACTTTTGATACTTCGTATATTTTGTCATTTCTCTTTTTTTATTTATTAAGCCCAAGAGTTGTGTGGCTCTACATCAGTTTCCACGTAAAATTCTTCTTCGTTGTAAATTTATTATTTCTCGAGTTACACGAGATTCTAAATGTTAATAAAAAGCTGAAATTTTGAAGATTACATCTTTTAAGAAAATAGTATACGCGCAAAGACGCTTCAATATCCGATACATAGGATAAAAATCCTATGTTCAGTAGAGGGCACAGTTTGTCTCTTGCTAATAATTCTTATATTCCCTTAGAGTTGATTTAATAAAGAATTTTTTATAAAAACAAAAATCCTCAATTTGCCAATGTGTTCGTCGAAGAATTACGTCAAAGACAAAAATTACCGAAACTTTCCTTACTTACGCGTATTTCATTCGGAACATCGAACTGTCAGGAAATTATTTAGAAAATGATTTCCCGTTATCAGAAAATAATTTAAAATTAATCAAAAGATTGAAATTGTCTGCCCATGTTCTGAATATAATTGCCTCTGACGGATCGCCGGTCCCTTCGAAACGAAAAAGACGGGAATGTTACTTGTTTCACGAATATTTTACCAACTGAAGGAAAAAGATTAGTTAAAATTCCTGCTCTACGTTAAAATTCAATCTACATAACGTTTTTTAAACTGTTTCTAGCCTTTTGTAGCATTTAAATTTTTCCTGTGTGCCAGTTATTTAATCGTCTCTGTCTTGTTTTCGTTACGTTACGTTACATTTTTTCAACAAGAAATTGAGAAATTGGATAGAATGCTGTTGTTGAGAAAATATTTCACATAGATATAATGATTCTGTTCAAAATTTAGAAATTAACATAACGAGTATTAATAATTTCACGAAGAAAACTGAATTGTAAAATATTTTCCAAATAAATTATCCAACACCAGAAATTAATTTTGGAACAGGAATAGTTTCGCTATTTCAGATGGTATATATAATATTTGGAAGTTAAAATAATTAATATTAGTAATTTAAAAAAATAAGCTGCAAAATATTTTTATGAAAAAATGATTTAAACTTGATCATTAATGTTAAGGCAGAAATAATTTCGTTGCCTTATAATCAATAGAGGAAAGCAGTATTTTCTTCAAAATTGTGATTTTTAGGATACTTCGACCCTTTCTTTTATCTTTATCATTAATATTGACCCGTAGTTTGTCAATTGATATCCGTGATCCTATGAAAATGTCTTCGTTGAAAAACGGCAAGGCCATCTAGACACCGGTGAAAGTATTTTGCCTGCCTTACGCTCAGAACCTTTCATATTTTTGTGATCTCAAATACAAGCGTGTGCATGTGTGAAAATCCACGGTTGAAGTTCCACCAGGAATAAATAATGATAAGTCATAGCCAACTTCTTCATCCTCTACTTCAAATACGAGAAATGTATCCCTAAGAGCGGAAAGGCAGTGCACGAAAAATTTATGGCAAAGGAGGCTGATTGAGCGAGAGAAAAAGTCTACGACAAAGGGAAATGAAAAAGAAATAAATTTCTACATGAAATTTCTGACACTTTGATATTACTAGAAAATAAAGAATAAAGGAGAAACAAAAGAGATCGTTCTTCGAATAGCAATGCAAAATAGAAATTGTATTACGATAATAATCGTAGTTTATTAATTATAGTTATAACAAGTAAATCTACTAACTATTAATTGTAACTATAATAAATTAATTTACAATTATCTCAATTAAAGAAAGAAAAATGATTATCATACAGGAATGATATTTTTAGAAAGAAGAGAAAATTTTTACAGGATTCTCAATATAACATTTGCAGTCTTAACAAGGTCTCTAATCATTAGCGCACGGAAATAGCAAATTATTCTTTCAGATACTCTGATCTTTGATACTCTGTAGCGGATAAACAGTTTCTTCGTATATGGTTATACCGTAGTTTTCAACTTCCTTTCAAAATTGGCGCCATTGAAAGTTGCAAACGCGCAGCTTGATCCCCGTGATCCGGTTAAACGTCACGACTTGCTAATTAATCGAAAACCAATGCTAGCAGCGGCTAAGCATCGCAAAAGATGTACACGAGCTGCAAACTTTGTGAAGGCGCATACACCAAACGGCCACGTTAATAGCCTCCACGTTCGTGGATCTAAATAATTTCTCGATCAGATGAGAGCCAACTATGAATATGGCTTTATGAGTTCTTAACGAAGAAGAAAGTTTTGACTGAATAATAGTTCTCGTCGTCATGAGTCGACGAAGACCTAATTTTACACAGAATTATCACTAACCAAACTTCCTGTGGAATTATATTCAAACAATGGAATATTCTCTAGTCGAATCTGAATTTTAAATTAACGCGTTGAATTTTATGTATGTGTCTTTTGTCCTAAAAACCGTAGCATATTGAAGTATACTACGTCATAGCATTTTATTTTTGCAAAATGTTATATTGTATTTGCGCATATTTTTTTCACGATGTTATCTAAATCATTTATATTCTTGAAAATTTTTTAGTCCATGGGATTTATCTTTTATTTAGTAGAAAAAAAAAATAGGTTACCGATGACCACTGAGGCATCAATAGATCATTGATATTCGTGATAAGAATAAGATATTTGACAGATCAAAGCACGGAAGAAAATAGTAGAAATGAGTTATTACACGGAATGGAAGTTTGGTACTTTGCTAGCTTCAATCTTGATACGCTGGATTGAACAAACCGAATTAAAGTTATCAAGTTATTAAAGTTTATATCTTAATATTCGAAGGACTAGGTGGTGCATGATCAATGTGCATGGCATGTTTAGATCGATAATCAAAGTAATATAGTGTTAAACCTAATATAATTAGATAACAAGGCAGTCAAATGTCAGAAATATAATTTTCAATAATAAAGATAGCGATATATAAACGTTAAAAAAATGAAGAAATCACGAAAACTAAAAAAAGAATGGAATAGAATTATGAAGAAATAGAAGTTGCAGAAATAAAGAATATTTTAGAATTTGAAGAAAAATATCCTAGAAATCTGAGAACAATACGTGAAATAAGATTAATTAAATTCTATATCAATTGCTGCTTAATTTCTGTATTGACAATTTTTAGCTTTAAAGTGTTTAGGAATTACAGCAGTATTTGCCTCTCTTCAATCGATCTTAAATTACGAATAAATGTAGATTTAAAAGAACAAGCGCATTAGCGAACAGATTTGCATAAACTATAAGGACCTTGGATATGCGGTTGGATGAGGAAGTGCGAGGATGTCATGTGCACGAGATGCGGATTGATTTTCTAAGCCCAAGAAAACGGAAATTCGCCTCTATTCACGGCATTGTCGGGAACATGAACAAAGAAAATCGATTAACTACGTCACCTAACACATATGAAGAAATAACCACAATACGGAATAAAGTGGTTTCCGTGGTGACAATAGGCACTTTCCTTTACGCCAATCCAATGAAAGGCGATTCTCTCTCTATCCTAAATTCGTGACAGTAAAACAAGAATAATTTCAGTAGTCTCATGATTTCATTTGTTCTTTCTGTTTTTGCTTTTATAATGTACCTCATGCGCATTCTTTCTTTTTTTTTCTTTTAAGAAATATATTTCAAGGATATGTTCAATGCATTATTTTAGAAATACATAGCTATTTTTGTTTTTATTGATATAATAATCCTATTTGATAATTTTTTTTAAAATGACTGATTAAACTTCTATTAACAACTATGGCTACTTACATAAAGATATTGAAGAAATAAAAATACTTCCATTATAAATATTTTATAAAAGACCCAAAATCTGTAGAACGAAATTCTTTCACAAAGTTTTGCGGAATATTTTAATTAATTTTATTAAGGATAAAAGTAATTTCATTCTTGGACGAAATGGTTGGAAAATATTATACTCCGATTTCGAAATCCAACAATAAAACAATGCAAAATTTGAAAAACCTCTGATGATTGATGGCTAATAGTTTGCAAACAATAGAAAGACTAACTTCAGTTTATCGCTGTATACAAATTTTCAAATCGGTTCATTCTCTTGTTGTACATTTATTTATTGCTTGATTACGTTTGAAAATTATTTATGATATCAATACTTCTTTAAAAAGGCACGACTGGCGTGTATCCAGAGTTAATAAAAATTAAATGTGACTTTATCGCATGTCTCATAATTATATCGAAATATAGTATAGAATTACCAAACAAGTTCAAATTATTACGACATTATTCAATTACGGGCATGCAGTAAAAACAGCTTCAGCAAACATTGCCAAAAATTCAAGTAGCACTGAGAGCCACTCGGCGAATTTTCCGCGTATTACCTGCCTGAATATTCATAAAATTCGACCCTCAAACGCATGTATAATTAAAGAGAAATCATCGAGCCAGCTCTTGTAGAGCGGATTATTAAATTTGACTGATTAACCTCTCCGTTGTTTGCGTCTGTCTTCTAGCTCATTCGCATTGCTGCAGCTAAAATTGAGTACACGGTTACTACTTTACCAAATGAATTAGTTTTCTACATTTTCATAGTGGAATTACCTGATGAAATTTAGGAGAATGTATTATATCATATTTCTGGAAATTTAGACATGTTTCATCACTCGATAAAGACGGACTTTTTCTTCTTGTTCAAAGAATGCTCGATGATTTGACGAAACTCGAAGGATAAGCAATTTTGCACATGTATTTTTCAAATGTTATTCTTTGTGCAAAGTATAAGAAAAATCGACGTCTTCAAAGATCTGGAGTAAAATAGCCTCTCAATAGTATCATTAAAGATACGAAAAGAATTAATGAACTCGGGAGGATTGGTTAGAATGCAAATAGAAGAAACTTTACATATCTGCTAAACCATTATTTCTCTAAGAGATTAGTAGAAATACAAACGAATAATGCATACAAATCGTAAATTTCTTATTTCTTGGATACAACGTTTTCTTCGTAGGGCACTCGGAAAACATTAAAGAAGATTAATGATAACAGCTGTATCGCGTTTTCTTTTGTACATGCACACCATGAATAACATATGACGACCTCTGTCATTATATCTCATGGTCGTAGTTTAATGATTGGTAAATTATGGAAATCCTGTACACCTGCGCGAAGAAAATGTAGCGTAGTGTCGGTGGTAAATGCGCTGTTAAAGATTTATCTTTACCTTCGTGTCGTCCCGACGAATAAAACGGAACCTGACTCAACTCGGCTAGATTAATTCCGATTTCTTTCACGAGTCATTAGAGCTTAAGGGCTGATAAATCGTGACGCATGCTATGAAATTCAATCGTGCCGCACCAACAAAAATGGAGATAAATCGCAATTTCCCCGAGTGTCTCCGACTGAATAAAAAAACGGTACAGCATCTCGTTGCAAGTTGTATTTTTCGAAAACTAAATTCTGCGCATTCGTGCAACGATACGTTGGCACACAGAATATATAGTTTGGCGAATTATAACTTTCATCACTCGCGAACAACGTGACATTTGCGTCGAGAAAACGCAACATTCCAGCGAGAGAAACCTTGTGACGGATTTCATCCGAGTTATTTAGTTACGTATAGTTGTTATGTGGATGCGGTCTCGAACAATTGTTGGTTATAATAAAAGCGTATTCTATTATTAAATGTGAAAGCCACAGAGAAAGGACATGACAAGAACACTTTCGTTAACTTTCTGATTTCAGAAATCAATGTCATTTTATGATTAAAGAACGGTATTTTGATATGGCATAGCTGAAAATGAAAACAACCTGTAAGATCGAAAAATATAAGCTTCTTTAAAAAATCGTTTTTAAGTTGATGAAGTTTTATGAAAACCAAAGATACAACTATCTTTCTTCTTTTTTAAATTATGAAAAAGACGGGACGATACATGTTCAACTCGAAAATCAAATAACAAATTTCTAGGCTAATAGATAATTCCACGCGTTCAAAGAAAGAAAAACCATTGGAGTCGTTAAAATTCAATTTCCATAACTAAGCTCACGACTGAATAGCGGGAATAAATGTAGCGTGTACGCTGGCTTTCAAAATGTGATACAATCAAGGTGCAGAGACGATTGATCCAACCAAAAGCAAGAGGACAAATAATTGTCGAATACGATGAAAAGGTTCAGATAAAATCAAAACATCGATCGCGTTAAGTACATCGATCGTTTGTGCAGCGCACGGCTGATTAAATAATTTCGTTTGAAACCGAATGACGAAATTATTTTGTTTTGCGAACAGGAGATCGTAGCGTAGCGTATCCACGACCGACGTTCATTAAATAAATCATCACGATAATCCAGGAAATAATCGATAAAAAGCTGAACGAATCACAGTAAAACACGTAAAAGCAGCTACGATCGAGCCAACGAGTTACGTTTGTTTTAACAGGCCTCGATATCTTTTGCTTCTTTTTTTCATTTTTTTTTTTTTTCGTTTTCAAAAATACCGAAAATGTGTTATAAAGCCGTTCACGCAAGTTAACTTCATGAACCGTGCAAATTAGTTCCCGTCTGATGAAAATAATTGGCTAACGTGTGAACTTCGTATGCTCTTTACTTTTCGAACTATTTTATACGTTCTGTCGAAGAGGTCAGCCCGATATATTTAAAACATAACAAGCAAATTGAAATACACGTGGGAAATCCGTCGCTCACTCGTTTTATTTAACGGTAAGATTACAGGATACTGATCATCCTGTTGCAATATGTTAATTATCTGCTAATTGGAAATCACTATCTATCTTGAAGCGCATAATTAGAAACTTCTGCTTACCGTTAATTATCGACCTTCCCCATACCGTATAAATGTGATTCATCAAAGTAATTCCAAATGTAATAGATCTATTCGATACTTTCTTCCTGATAAATCACTGTATATTCGCCCTATTACAGTAATAAAATAATAGATAAAATAATAAAATACTAGAAATAATATTTCTAATAAAAAGTCGTTTTCTACTGCATCATATGGAATATTTTGAATTAGAACGAATTTTGCTTGAACGATAGCTATTGTCAAATAATTATTTGACAGGGTAGAGAAGTACAATAAGATACTTGTTTTGCACAATACCGACACGCAGGTGACAAGATTGTGTTACAACCGTCAAAATCCCCAAAGAGATAAGTGGATCTCGTTGTCCCGTGGCTGAAACTCTAGGTCGAAGCTAACCTAGCTCATGACCAGTAATCTCTAAACTTATTGCACAGAATCTAAGTTTGCTAGAAGTACGTGCAGACCAGAAATTCTGCTGTTTGTGTTCTCAAACACCGTGTCACTGCGAACATTTTCCGAAGAAGATGATCTCTTTCTGCATGAAGAATTATTTTTCAAAATTTGCACAAATCGAATTCCATCATGTTCTTCTGATATTTAAATATAGTTTCTAAGTTGAAAGAAAGGGAAGAGCAGCAAAATTAATAAATATTTCAATCGCGGGATAAAATCCCAATTGCTAAATATACAATTATAATATACAATATAATACAATACAATATAATATACAATATAATATAATACAAATATACAATTGTTGCATTAATATACAATTAATTCTCAACTACATTTCAAACCTACGTTGAGATTTCACATGTTGAACAAAAAAGAAAAATTTCAAGCTATGAAAGAAACAAGAGCAGCAACCGTACAAACTGAAAGTTTCTAATTACGTATTGCAAAAAATTATTATTACCAACAATGATAAAATAAGCGCACCCTTCTTGAAATTTCCAAATAATGAAAAATATTCCAATCGCTAAAGTAAAGTTCCAAACTATAAACAATGGAAAAATTATTCGAGCGGTGGAAAAGTAATCACGTCTATTCCGTGAACTTCTCAAACACTAAAGATACGATAAGAGAGACATTCACTGCGAGAATTGGCAACGTATTCACCGCCTGCAGGATCATTAGATAAAAGGAGGAATTCCAGGTTACAGCGTGCAGTTCAGCGTACTGTATGCAGTATGCATACGAGATACGAGCCAGTTTGGGTCAACTTTCATCCACACGGTCACATAGCAACTATATATGGTATAGTTACTATGTACCATCTACCACAGTATGAAAGTGAGTTCTCGAGGAAGAAATTTGGTGAAGTCCAGACAATACAGACAAAGATGTACCAGATGTGCTATCGCAAGCAGAAATACAATCGTGAGGTGTTCTATGGTGTACTCTCCAATTCACAATACTTTCATTGAGCTCGAACTTCAGTTGACGCTGTGTTCCTACAATCGCTCATTCTCCGAGGTCAGAAATAGCTGAGAAGATATTTCACAGCGGATACAGTAACTTCCACTCTCTCTATCCCTCTCTCTCTCTCTCTCTTTCTTTATATATATATATATATATATATATCTGTTCTCGACTGAAAGCTCAGCTTCGTTTCTGACCTGGTTCCATCCTGCAACGAACGTTGAAGGCCCCAGCTGCTACACAAGACGTACTGCGATCTTCTGAACCGTTGAATCGATCGCAATCTATTCGTCTTAACGGCTTTAATTTCTCAAAGACTCCGTTTGTCACAGGATTCTTCGATAATTGTCGGATTTGCGAGGAAATCTGCGTGATTTATCAAATTTCAACGGAAGTGATATTTTTATCTTGTGAAAGAAGTGTATGTATGGTGGAAATCATGGAAGGAAAGATACAGATATCGTTAATAATGCTACGAATTATTATAATCTTAATTACTTAAAACTTTAATTAAAAAAATATCTTAACTTTTGTGGCTTTTTCATTATACGTACAACCTTCATATAGATAAACACAGTAATTCGATCACTCAATATGTGTAGGACGAGAGCTAACACGAATCGAAAAATATCGAGGATAATTCAACATATAAATTAACGCGATCGAGTTAAAAAAATGTCAACAGAAGCTAAAGTAAAAATCGAGAAATCACACAGAAAGATTTTTTATCCTTTTGTTTCACAGCCGAGTAATGTTATCGAATCACAAACGCGTTTCGATATCGACGAAACTTGAACTCGAAATATGGAATTCCTAACTCGATGACATGACGTTTGACAGATGTTGATCGAAGCGTTCGATTCAACTCGCTTTTATTCTCGAGTTTCCATAAATTACCCTTGGAATAAACATGCGTAGCAAGAAAATTAAATTTAACCGTATTTCTTACTTTAATTTTAGAATTCGGACTACCTGGACAATTCATAATTGTAACAGTTGACAAAACAAAGAAGTAACAACAATTGAAATCCCAGAGATTAATCGTGACGACAGTTCTACGATTATTGTCTAAAAATTCATAACAATTCTTTAAGAAGTATCTTTCATAAATATTACAATCTTTTAAAACGAACAATTTTCAAGTCGACGCTAAGTTCAAAAATAAGTAAGTTTTTCGCATTAGGAACTTGTAACAAGAACGGTCATTCCTTTTGTAGCTGTTCTGCTGTCGCCAGTGCATCTATCTTCACACCAACACAAGATTCTCCAATGTTTCTCGTCTATGGAAGTGTTAATATAGAATGTACTTTAACCTAATCTTTACCATTGTTTAAAGTACGAGTCTGCTTGGTAGCTTTATTGATAAGTGCACTAACGGTATCTACACAAATGTACTCTCCTTTTCTTTTCCTTCATCTCTCCTTCCTCTCTCTCTTTACAGTGTTTCAGTACATAACCACTTTTTAATAGCAATGTTCTCTTTTCACACAATTTTTTACAATTTATCTGATAATTTCTTTAGTGATTAAACTTTAGCTAGTTAATATTGTAATACCGTACCAGATAACATAATATCGAAATTGTTTCAATAACTAAAAATTGAAATTTTGTAGGTACATAGCAGGTAGAACTTGCAATATGCTGTAAGTAAGAATTAGTACTTGTTACACCTGCACGTTAAATTGATAATTATTAAATTGGTAATTGATAAATAAAAGATTTACTAATGATGCACATTGTACAAATTTGCTTTGATCGAATATAGGTAATAATTATCCAATAGAGTGTGTGTTAACCATTTCACAGAATCTGAGTGTCTTGAATTTTGTTACTGATTGATTGATCTTATTATGTATAGCGACTTGTGTAATTTCCTATCAACGTGTCTAAAGTGACATATCCCTAAACTAAACGCCAGGTAAATTCCTTAATTAGAGATTATATTGTTTGACATTCGCCACATCTAGAGAAGTGAAAATGTTTTGTAAAAGAAAATGTATAAATAAATTTAATGGACTGTTCATTCGAAAATAATCCGAATAAACCTAATCTCTGCAGACGTAGTCATTATTTGTAACGAAACAAAAATATTATAAATTAAATTTGTACTTAACAATTCCCAGTACAAAGAACTTAAATGTAAATTAGAAATTAGAAGCTTTGTTATGAATGCAAATTGATATTGCAAGGAAAAATGCTAAAGGAACTGCAGAAAAATTGTTTTAATTTCTGTACCACAATATTTTAAAAGTCTAAACTCGCGAACAAGAAAAATCAAAAACAACGTAGGTGCTTCTTAGCCGTCCGAAATATTTTTGATGCCCAAAACTGTCCTTAAAATCCACCCTCTTTTAAGGATCAATGACATTAGACAAATTTGTACGTGTATGTGTGTTTCTTTTTAGAGAGTATTTCAAAGACACTCGTGTTTCTCTCAATAGAACATTTCAATTTTCAAAGTAAAAATTTAATTTATATTATTAACAAATAGGGTGAAATGATTTTGCAAGAAAAATATTGTAACTTTATTTAACATGATAGTCTTGCACTGGATTTTTCTAAAAGATTTGTTATTGCTATTTTCTTATTATTGAGTTATCGAATTTTCTATAATTTCGTTCTTTCAATGTAAAATACTTATTATCATTCTATCGTCATTCACACTAAAAATACTAGTCTCTTCTTTTTAATCATTAAAGAGTAAGTTGCCATTATCTTAAACAACGTGTAAAAAAATTTCACCTTTCTTTGCAGTCAAAAACTTGTGAACGATTATAATCATTACTGAATAGAATAATAAACTGTACAAATAATAACGAATTATATAAAATATTTTATCCAAAAAAATACTTTTATTTCTACATTTCCAAAGAAAGAACGTTCACAAAGAATATTTCAAAAAGGAATATTAAAAAAGAGAATATTTTAAAAAAGCTATTCACCTCCGAGATTCACACCCCCGATATTCTTTGATCTCTCATTGACTTTTCGTGAACAAACCGACGATTTCCATAAAAAAGAAGCTTTATAGAACATAAGACTAACAAAGAAGATTCCCCGAGAAGAAAGCAATAACTCGTCCGACAGCGAAGAGGAGGAAATAACCCAACGAGGCCAGGTGGGACATTGATTTATTTTAACTTCGAAAAACAACTTCGTCGAAAGAGCTTATTGTCGACTGGAGAATGTAAAAAAAAAAGAAGGAAAAGATGCGACGGTTTCTCGCATACATCATTCCATTGGCAACGTGAAAAAGACACGTCAGAACCGGATAATATATCGTTATATTTTTAAGCCGATGTTTCATCGCGCAGACAACGAAGGATCGTATCTGTGACGCCAGTTGATCGCGTTGGAACAAAGATGCTATCAATCATGCCAGTTATATAGAAATGGATTCCAAGCAAAATATTTGGCGGCTTGACAGTTCGTTCGACAAAACGGAACGAATCCGACAGAAGACGCGAACTTAATTTATGATATTGATGATTACCCCGGGAATCAATCTGATATTTGTTGCAAAGAGCTGCACCGGTTGCTTCGTCTCGTTTTGTTACATCTCAATCGCACGATCGATCTCCTTTCGCCAAGAGCTGATTTATACGATACTTATTATACGGTCTACCAACGAGCAAACAGTACTCGGTGCTCGGCGTAAAGTAGAATTTATCTTTCGAATTCTCTCTATTTATTGTCTGAACATAGGTGATAATGAAAATTATAGACGAAGAATGGCGAGAAAGGTTTGATATCGTCTATTCACAGAATATTAAACGTAGATTTCAGAGGTTTATGATACGCGTATAATTAGTATCACTGATAAATACGTGGACCTTTGCTTATTTTTTATGATGACATTTATTTTCTATACGGTGTTACATCACAGAAAATGTCTGAACGATGAACCTTTTAATTATTTTAACCCTGCTACGTTATACTGAAAACTTCCCAATTATAGTTTTCTAACGTTAAAAATTATCTGAAGTTTGAACGAAATATGAATATATTATTATCAGTATGCATAATTTCTCATCTTAATCCTATATTAAATATTTCTCTAAGACATTAAAGATATCTTTTGTACCCTAAAATGAGATCTAGATTGAAATATAAAAATTCAAAATTGAAGTTTAAAAATTAAGTGTCAAAAATTTGGGGATCTCAACAGGATTGTATCGACCCGCTGGTGCGCACTTAATTACCAAAATAGCTGCAAATGCCATATCATTAGCCACATTTGCCAAGTTGAACCGTGCATTTACATTGGAATATTTTGCTTTGCACACGTTTCAGGTCGCGACCGCGTTGGTAAATTACACTTTCGCAATTACATCCGAAATTAAACCTAGAGAAGTTAAAAATCCTCCACTTTTTCGATCTTCGTTTTTGCAATAAATTGATAAAAGTAGGGACAGAAATAGAAAAGGAAAGTTCCGAATAGCGTTTATGATCGAAACTCGTAGAAAACTTGAGATTTAATTAATTCGACGAAAAAAATCTGCAATAAAAAATCGACCTACTGCTAAACGGAAAAAGGTACGAAATAAATACACTACTAATTTTTCTTCGAGAGTTGGTGTGAAAAAATCGACCAACATGCAGTTGACGCGACTGGTTATCGCGTGTAGGCGTATACTCGAAGAGGCAGAAACGAAAAACCAGAAACTAGCAAACGGAAAAAATAGTAAACGAATATTTAGTCCAATTAAAAACCAACATTTCGCGTAAAATTTCAATTTCCTCCTGGCAATTAAAAGTTTGAGCACGAGGAAAAGTAGAAGGCCCAGAAAGGTTTTCAGAAAACAATTTACAACTGGAGCACGTTGCTGGAATATCTAACGAAACGAAAACCAACCTTATCCTAAAAAGTAAACAGCAAAATCAAGCCTCGCGAAATTCACTAGGAATGTAAAGCAAAGAGGAACGCAATCAGGAACTGCGCAAACTATGGTTCATGTAATTTCATTGAGGATAAAACGTTATTTACTGTGTATAGATATACATACATTTGATATTGTCAATTTTCCGCCATGTGATGTACTTTAGGAAGTGCACGTGTACGTACTCATGTACAAGTCAGAGAACACGTAACAGAATTGCCTTTGTGTTATGATCATAAAATAGAATTGGGACATTGACGCATATTATTTATTTATCCAGATGAATCTTTCGTGAATTTCCCCAATTATAACCGATTATATATTTCCCGATTATAACGTTACAGATATTAATGTATTTTAATCTTTGGAAATATACAACCATTTTTTCTATCAGACTTTAACTTAACCTAAATATTTCTCAAATTAAATAACACAAATAACATTTTTCAGTTTTGACGAATATTATTATTGTTATGACAACGTGCTCGTGTATTTCATTAGCTCACCATATGCACTGAATTCGTTTTTCAGCTTTAGTGATCGCCTAATTTTCTGACGAAGCACTTCCAGCTTCCATCAATTTTCTCTAGCTAATTCAATGTTATTTCAGTCAAGCTGAACTTTCCCATCCATAGTAGGTTTCATTCGTTTTGAAACGAATTCTTCCGCTCCAATAGGGCGGTTTTTTTATATAGTTGTATGTAGCTAGGGTCTGCGGGCTCGCTAGGCCCGCGTAATTCAAGTAACTACCCCCCTGCAAGCTTATTTTCATAATTACATTTTTTATTCAAATTACAATTGTATTTGCCTGCATATTTTATATTCATATATTTGTATCTGAAATTATGTTCCATTCTATGTCATTATATCTTTTATCGTTATACTAATAAGTTTTTTTTTATTATTATTTTTAAATAAATCATTTTACAATTTGTCCATTAGGACATTTGCTAAAATATTATAGTTTGGGTTTTGATGAAATATAGCATGTGGATGGTTACCCCCAGCGGGACTCCATCTTCGATACTAATAAGTGTTCAAATGATTTGTGGACAAAAGTGAATTTATACATATACCTGGTTACATTTCGCTCAAACCAAAGTTAAAGTATGTAAGTTTTATTTGGACAATGTCTTAATGAAGGGCAAACCTCTGATGTCTATGAATTACTGTGTTCTCACAGAAAAGCACACATAGCGTCTGTGCCAACATACGTACAGGGAAACGTACATCTGTAATTCACATGTGTTCCAACTAGTTGTTAAATCTGATGCGTTGGGCACATACACGTAATGTAGGATTAATTAAATTCGTATCCTCGACGTCTACCAATTCGTCTGCGTGGCTTATCAGAGATTAATGATTGTCAACATTAAAGCCACTAAATCTCCGTAAAAGCACTTGAGATCCGAGGCGGATATTGGTAAATCATTCGAACTCGATTTTTATATTCTAGATGACGGATATAAGGCTATATATATGTATACGTTAGACCTGAATGAAGGCTTATGGCATCAGATTGATGAACGATGATAGAAAATCTCAGTAACGAAATCAAGAATTTTAATACTGATTTAAGATTTAATTTCAGTATTTAAAAGAATTTTTAATTTATACGTAAGAATTTGGAATCATTGCGAATTCTTAATAAGACGAAATTTGTAAAAAGGTCAGCTTAGAGTAGCGTTAACTTAGCAATTTTTTCGTGAAGATTCTATCCAAATAAAGGAAACTAGTGTATAGCATTAATTTCAATAATAAAATTAAAAGAAGATTTAGACGTACACGACATAGAACGCATTTCGGGTATTAATACAATTATTAACTAAAATGTTAGCGAATTAATGTTTAATCGGTAATAATAAATGTACTTAATCTGTAATAGGATGAACAATTGTCGTGTCAAAGAATGTTTAAACCATACAAGATACAATTTTCGGGAGAAGTAAAATATGTGTATATAAGAAGCGTAGGAACGTATATGATCAGACATTGACCATATACGGGAATTGTACTAGTTTATAATTTTTTCTAGACATATTATTATCATTGCTACTTCAACTGATAATCATTTACATTAATTAAACTGTTAAGTAGTTGACCACCTTCATTTTCTTGTAATTTCTCAACTTTAATACTATAGCTATGACTATATAATTAGAACTTAACTTTTCAGAAACTGAATGATTCAATTTAATAGAGTTGATCAATTCAACTTTTACATGTCTCAATTTACACTACAGCTAGCTACTAATGTTATTAGTAGATTCAAATGAGAATGATAGTAGAATACAAGCTATTCTTCTATTAAACGTGTATCGAATAAAGTGTCGTAATTAAATCGTAGATGTATAGTGGAAAAGGGCCGGAGCAAAATCTGTACTTGTGGTGCTTCGGACTTCATCTGTCTTACAACAACGAACAAACACTAACATAGGATTCTATGTTACAAATTGTGTCGTATTCATATATGGGGTTAGGGATGTACGTCAAGAAGATTGGAAAAGTTATTTTCGATGCTATAAATATGAAAATGAACATAGAACTAAATCGATTACTTACTTTGCTAAAGATGAAAAACTATCTTTAGGGAGAAATGATCGAAGCTGATTGAAAGTTCGAATACGAAAAAGTCTAATCTACTAGTAAGAAGAAATTGAGTAAGTTACAAAAAGCAACGTTTACCGTTCCCTATCGTTCGTTCCACCTAATTGATCAATCTCTGACAAAACTATTTCCTTGAATCGATAGTTCCGTTTACACTTGCGCCTTAACTTCGTCATAAAACGTAATCATAAACTTCCTTCACCTTTCATTTTAAAATATTCCGTCCTTTACCTTTACACGTGTTAAAAAATAATCTTTCGCCATAATTGACGAATTCAATTTCTGATTGTTCTCCAAATTCATATCTTTCCGTAATCTCTGTATTTCAAGAACCGCAATGCATTCATCCAAAATTTTCTAATAGCAAATCTACTCAAATCTATCAAAGGGTCTACCCAAATTGCAAATTGAGCCGATCATAATTAACTATCGCGTTACGTGTTAAATTCACTTACATCTGGGATATATCGACGATTGTTTCATAGGAATTTCCTGTATGCGTTCATGCATTGAGCCACACAACAATGGCGCATGTAACAACCAGAACAAGAGCCTGTTATATCATTGGTCCTGTATATGAGGCCGTATCGTCAGCTTATACCGTACTTGTTCACCGAATAATTCGCGATTGCTGAGTTGCGAATTAAGGTGAATGACAGTGATGCATGAGATTTATTGTTCTCGATCGTCGACTGTAAACGGACTGAGTAGTCAACGGAATGTATCATCAGAATAGAACACGTTGCCGGATACACAAAGAACGTTGTATCTATTTTTTGCTTATCGTGGTAACTTCCTAATTGAAAGGATTAACATTTTTTCGGCTATGTGAATATACGAGGAACGATGTTCTAGTTGTCAGGGATAAATAGTTTGGGCAAATACAGTGTTTTTAATTTCGCTGGGAGCATTAAGAACTCCTACGTGAATTGAATTTCAAGCAGGGACGTGAGAATCTCGCGAAGATCCGGATTAAAAATTACCTGTATATCTGTTATTAGAACACGGAATTTGGAGTTTGCACTTATGTGACTTTTGTATTGCCACATCTCCGCCTTTTGTCTTTATTAATTACAATTTCTTTACAGCGATACGCTTTAACCTTTGATAGGTTAAAGTATCGTGTACACGTAAAATTTGATTTGCAATCTTTTTTCCATCAATTCACATTATCAAATTTTCTGTGTTTTCACACTTCGTTAGTTGAAAATTGAGGAGAAATATTCTTCGCTTAAATCTCATAAAACTATTAAAGTGAAAGTTTGAATCGTTTTAAAGGAAATTCTATCGATATCACGATATTAATCGAAGATTCAAAATGACTACTTTTTTCGTCAATTCTAAAGAATTGCTAAGATGAAACCGTAGATTTTTTCGAAAGAAATTCTATCAATATCGACCGATTACCCTTCGAAGAACAAAAGGTCTTTGCCAAGGGCTGTCCTTTAACTGCATCAGCGAAATATTCTGCTCTTGACATTTTATTCTCTCTTAGTCACGAACGGTAAACCTCGAAACCATTTAAATCGCTTAAACGAACGCATTCTGCATTCCTGCATTTTACATTTCCTCTGCTTTTTTTAAAGGCGCTTCTTGTTTCATTGGGTCACTCGAACACGTTCTAGACCGATTAAACGAGAGACACAACATGTAGAAATACTCGTTCTCCGCGCAATTTTCGCAACTTCTCTGTTCCACAGCGCACTTTCGACCGCGATATTATCACTCGCAAAAACCGCCACACTTCAGCACATCGCACACGAGCCTGAATTAAGCTGTGGCTTCCAGCAACGGCGAACATAATTACGATCGCGCTTCGAATGACAAACGTTTCGAACGAACTTTGCTTTAGGCAACGAGCTACGCTGAAATAACCGCAAACGAACATTTCTCAGAATTTTTGACAAAAAAACTAAGAAATAATAACGAGAATGAACGAAAAGTAAAACAGTAGCGTAATATAACAGTAATATAATGGTATATTGAATAAAATATTATTACATAAATTTATGAAGTCTCATGTGTTTTCCTGAAATAAAGTCCTATAAAAGTACCCAACAAATGTTAGTACCAAACATGAAAATATAAAATTCGGCCAAAAATGTTTGCTATTCTAAAACGAAATTTTACTTACACTAGCCCACGAAAATACTTAAACACTTATCATAGAAAAATTGTATATTCATACGGTATGTGTTATATACAACATTTTGAAACTGTCGTAACATCGTTTTGATTTTATTGGTAAAATTTGAAATCAACCTGTCAATGGATATTGAAATTACAGGGCATCTATTGAAGACATATTTGGTAAAAAATGAATTCTACAACGTGAATAATGATCCGAAGCATATAATAAGTGTTAAAGATGAATATCAAAATCCTTAATACGATGAATAGTTAGTTGTTTAAATGATTTTATGATTTTTAAGAAATATGTACTTGTACCAACTATTTCGTAGCTTCTATAGGCATTTTTGTAGTTATTTTAAACTTTATCAACGTAATCATGACATTCTCCTGGTTCGTATTATCGTTCCAATGCAATTTCAAAATGTTTCGTATAACACTGATAACGTATTCATAAAACTCATCTAGAAGTATCCACACACATACTTTCGTAAGTAAATATTCCACCACTTGTGAATTCTCACCATTTTCTCTTGCCGAAAGCATGCGTTTTCTCACAATCAGTCCAGCAATGTATTAAGAAAACGGAACGTTCACCGCTGCCACTATTAACCGCGCATTTCTCATCCCCTAAGGTCTGATTCCCTTGCTCGTTGAAGGAAGCAATAACACTTAATGACCAACGAGAAACGGGAAACCGAGTGAGACATTCCTACACGGGTATCTATGTAGAACAAGTCTCTGAGCGTATAATTAATTACTGGCGCCACGTTGCATCAATTCGAGGGAACCTTTAACGAGGCCTCGCGTAAATCGTTGTAGCCAGAGTGAAAAGTTGGTTCCGCAAGAATGTGACCGCATTTATCTTGGCGTTCGACTTAAAATCGGGAATGTATTCATCGTAATGCGACGTGTGAAAAGTCTGAACTCTCCCGGTTCTTCGCGTGAAACTCATTTAGTGGGGGGAGAAAAAGCACCGTGTATGGAGTGTTTTCAATGGCAGAAAAGTCGGAGAAGTACTCGAGGGTTTACGCTAACGCGACTTGTCCCTCTTTAGAACGTGAAAGATCGTTCCTCACTGGTGAATTTTTCTAACCGTGAAAAAAATGAAGAAAGATCGTCGCGTGAATAAGCGAACGAATATGCGAGGCGATGAGGAAAATTGTGGAAAACTCCATTGTCGAATTCTCGGTGGACTATTGAAAACTAACAATCCTAAATTTTATCTTCTTTACGACCGCCTAAAGATACTGTGACAGGAAAGGTTAATTACAGAGAATAAGCTTATTTAGCCATTGAAAATTCAATTTTCACTGGACAGAGATTTAAGAATAAGGCTGAACTACGGCATATCTTCGTATAATATATTTTAAATTTTAAATCATCAGACAAATGTTTCAGCATACGAGTAGTTCATAAGTCATTCATCAATTCCGTAAATTGAGAAGCTGAAAAAAGTGGCGATTTTGCAAACGCAATTTTCTAAATTTACCTTGCAATTTAATTATTTGTATCATCTTGTTGAAATAAATGAACTTGTAGAATGAAGTAATTTGTTTCTTGAAAGTTGAACGTAAATCATGTACATACAGATAATGAAACTGACAAATTAACAAGAAGTTAAGTTATAGCATGACCTCTTCTGTAATATCTTAAAATATGGAATTTCCAGTGTTTGAGGAAAATCATTGGACGGCAGACTACATTAACTTTCTTAAATTTCAAGTTCAAACTTCGAATTATTAAATAGAAATAAAAGTTTCAAAGAAAGCAATCCACGATTATAATTTCATTTATTTACATTTTTCTAAACAGACACGTTTTTTCATATGCTAATCACTATAGAAGCTCAACTGGGCTGAAACAAGGGATTTTACAGAGTTCGCAATATTTTTACGATTGGAAATTTGTATTAAAAATTTCCATAAACTTCCCACCTGCAGACTTATTCTTGCTTGGACTTATATCTTGACTGAAGATTCACCCCTATCAAAGCGAGCGATCGTATCACGGATAATAGCAATATCCCAAGCTCAAAGCGGTTAGTAGGCGTAGCTAAAAGTAATCGAGTTAGCCAGCAGCGCGAAATTAACATAATCTACTTTTCACCCGCCTTATGTGATAACTACTTGGAAATCTCTTCCCTCGAGAAGAGCCGCGAAAGTGAAGAAGACATTGAAATATATAACACGGCTACATAATATAAGAGGGATAGCTACGAGAGCCTCCTAACTTCAAATTACATTGTGCACGTACCGCGATGAGACGAGGCGAGATGGAAACGCTTTCGATTTCCATAAAAGTAGTATGGTCCTCTGTGGAATCTGACAGTCCCATCGACGAGCATGCGTACGGACAGAAAACAAGACTGTTTGAAAAAGCAATCTGAAAATTTATAAGAGCCGAAACTAGACAAAATTCGAGCTCCTTGTTATTCTATAACATTTTGTTCGAATCCATATTTGTGCCTGCAAAATTTTTTGGGAAAAGAATTTGATTTTATGGAAAGAATTTGTATTTAACTATCAATAATGGTACAATTTCCACGAGAATCTAAAAGGTATTAATGTTCTCCTTATATGGAAGTATTAGGTTGTCCAAAAAGTTTCTTTCGCTTCATAAGTGAAATAATAGATGCACAACATTTTTTATTTTATATTATTTTATGGATTTATGCATGATCTATTTTGTAGTAATAGAATAAAATGGATCAAACATGATTCAATAAAATAACATAAAACAAAAAATGTTGTTGCATCTACTACTTCCTTATAAAACGAAAGGAACTTTTGGGACAACCCAATATAAGTTGATTAATTGTAAGAAAGACTCGCGAACGAATAGATCAAAATACCTAACATCGTAATTAAGTAACGAAATATTATTATAATATTTATTCACGTTTTAATTTGAACTTTATACAGTTACAATATATAGAGAATTGCATGAAGTCAGCATGAAATCAGAGTTTGTCATAAGCAATCTGGATTCCAAATTGCTAAAGAGAATTCTAAGCTAATTAAATAGCATAATTCCAAAAAAAGCAAATTTAAAGAGTCAGTGAGTTAGCGACTTCAGTCTGTTAATACAATGAATGGTCCAAGCACGATGCGAATATTCATAGAGCATAAAGGAGTTTAAAGAGACTAAAAAGAAGATCTTGATACACCTACGCTCTGAGGGAAATTTTACTAATACAAATATATGACACGATCATTTTACTAGTGAGAGTGAGATATTACTGTATCTGACCACATATTATGGGGTCAAATTGTAAATCTGGAGCAATATTATTTTTTTACAAGTAATTAACATGTCTACCGATTGGTTTTGAATTATTCGGAAAATTATTTGTCGAAGTGGCAACAACAGCTTTCAACGAGTTTGATCAAGTGATATACGAGAATTAATAACGTGTTAACACAAGCTGCGTCAATATTTACGACCATGGAGTAATTAATTACATACTTAGTAATTGGCTACTAAATTTGAATCTACCTCGACACTGTCAACCAAAGATATATAAATTATCTACGGTTGCTTGTTCATTCAGGAGCTAATTATCAGAACTGAATGTACCTTTTGAGTCCCAAACGACATGCGTGTAATTATACATAAAACATCATAGTAAATAGAATAAAAGATTCATAATATGCATAGATATTTATATATTATTTAATATTCCAGATAGTTACTAGGTTATAAGATATGAAACGTTTGATCTCGTTGTATCAACTTTTACTTTCCAATAAATATTTCTACCTTCATAAACGTATATCCTTTTAAAGCTGAGAATTTTCTTTCATATACGACATTAATTTTTTAACATTTACGCGTATAACGAAAGATGTACCTTTGAGATGTATTTCTTAGGATGCAATAAAGTATAGATCGTGAAACTTCGGATATATGTTAAACAAACAGTTGAAGTATGTAGTTGCAATGTAAATAGCTAATTACAATTTATGTAAGAATAACAGTCTAGTTGGTTATTATTTTACAATATTATTTTTGTCATTATTTTTTGTAAAGATTACCCAAAGAATAACCAGTTATCCACTATAACACAAAATTTCTAGCAAACAACGCACGCTCACGACATTTCCACTTTTCATTGTTTATCTATCGAAGCTTTTAGCCAGAAAAATTCCACTGCAGAAACATTTAAAGTTTCTCTAGATTCGTAGCATATGTCATCGTCTCACAGTCGCTTAAAGCGTAAAGAAAAGTGAACTAGCGACAGTTGCTATACCGCAAGAGCGATGCTACTGAATTATTTACTACTTTCTCTACGGAATTCTCTGTCCATCGTTCCACCTTTTTATTTGTCGTCCATTCCTCTTTTACCAATTAACCACGTTAAACAGTAATTGGATTTAATTCAATTACGAAGAATTCAGTGCAGATTGCTGCAAGCAAATGTTAAAACTCGCTTTTCTTCTTAGAAATATGAAATAATTTTCATACAAAACTATCGATTATTGAGAACATAGAGCGGCATATAGAATTATTCCGAATATTAGAATAAATTCTCAACATTCCATTTCATATTTCAAGCTTCGAATGAAAAAGCTTTCTGCTGAAAGCTTCGAAGCTTGATTGTGATATAATTTATTCCTCATTCTTTTGTTGCGAGGATTCATCGAAACATTTATGTCGTTATTTCATCGTGCTTTATTTTCCACCGAAAATAAACCAACTATTTCATGAAAAATAAATTCTCTGCATCGATATTACTAGCTTGATATACTTTCTTTTCTTTTTTATTAACGTGGAGGAAATCCGCACGGACACCAGGCCGCTTCTGGGGAAAGCGGCGTGGTAGTGCCGGACTCCAACCGACTAAAACCTCCACGATGACCGTCCCGGCTGCGATCGAGAGAGGCCCGGGAACCGTTGCGCGACACATCGCCCCCTCCCCCCTCCCGCGCACAATACATCCCCTAATGGAGCGGTGTGCGGCCATGTCACACCGCGCCTCGTTGCCGGAGCCGTCGCGCCAGGCAGTCCGGTTCGGCTTGATATACCTGAAACTTTCTTAAGATATCGCGTTACGAGGTATAATAGGATGGAACTGTCTCAAACGTTAATTACATAGTCTCCATAATTAAGTCTTGACCGTTTCTCTAAGAAAACTTGATCGGATGCAATATCCTTTGTGTCTTTCGTTTGATACGCTCAGACAAGGAAATCGATAAGCTTTTCTACTGCAAGAGAAGATTTTTTTAGAGCGATAAAATAGATTATTGATGAAGATTGATCACATTTGACAAATAATTCCATCCATCAAATCCTATTGCGGCAAACCCTTCAATCTTTGCTATGAAATTCCAAAGTTTTCTGACTCTTTCAATGTTTTCATTAATTTTGTTCTTCTATTAAATCTATCCAATTTCTTTAAATGAACTATTTTTCATACCATTTTTTTCTTCGAACGACTCAATTCGATTCTATAAATTGATTTTCTAATTTCCCCGAGTTCTCGAGCGAATCTACGAAAATCGAACGGGACGACGACGAAATAATTATCTTAGGGTGATAAAATAATTACGGGAGAACAATCGCGTGAGCAATGACTGTGGCTGACGTTTCACAGATCCGTGCTCTCGCTCAACCCTACTTTTTAGAATACGAAACTCAGAACTGGAACGAACGGAACACGAATTCGCTCGAAAGCTAAGAATCGCTCTCATTTATTCCCCCATACGAGAAGAGGGAATTTCGATCAGCCACTCGGCTGCCAGAGTCGGAAATTAAAGCCACACAGGTACAAATAGAATCGAGAAGCCACAGCAGAAAGGCCTCGTTGAAAATTCATCTCTCGCGTTTTCACAACCTTCGATCGATAATTTACTTCCAGTTTTATTTCCCTCCTTTGCCCTCGCCATCTCTATTTTTTTAATTTTCTCTTACTCACCTGTTGCCGTTACGTTCTAACACATATTTGATCTAAGACAAGTAACCGACTAAGCTTAATTAAATTAATTAAGATCCAATTCCATATTTAATTATGTTTTCGCATTACAGTTCTTTTTTACCTTTTTACCGGCCACGCGAAACTCTGCTACCTGCATATATCTGTGTTATTTTCACTTGTTAGCTAGTCACTTGCCCTCTTATTTCAAGCTTTATTTAAACTCCGATTTGCTATCGGGACCAGCTGTTAGTTTTATAAAACAATATAAAAGAGATCAGCCATCGTTACCATGATTAGTCCATCATCAGGTTCTTGAAAATCTTTCCTGACATGACTTTCTCTCTACACACCACTATGCCAGTCCTAAACAGTATTATTTGTTTCAGTGTCTTTCGTAGTTTAGGCTACAGAAATCCCTAAATATCTCAAATTCGCTACACCTTTCATAATAAATACCACAAATTCATGCCGCATGTGAGAAAAAAATAACTACGGTTAGTCTGAATTGGTATACTTGAAAGGGAATTGCTATACTTAAATCTTCACCGTGAAAAATCTCGGAACAACTAAACGTATTAAAATCTCGAATATCAACGCGTAACAACATTGCATTGATATTACCGCTCGACACAAATGTTCGACACAAATCGAAGAATATACCATGGTATTCAACAGCTACTCTCTCATTTTAACTTTTAAGTTTATTAATTCCTCTGGGACGTCTCTGGGTCTTCCGTTTCCCCAAAGCAGCAGCTTTGATCGTGACTATCGTATCGTGACACCCCCAAAAGCACAGAGAAACTCGTATTATCGTGTTCGAAGATCCATGAAAATAAAGTATCGTCTTCTATCGCTTGAAGGAAGACACGCCAGATTGAGCTGGCTCGAGGATAGCCATCCTAATCGAGTACATGTCGATCCATCTTGCGTCCTTCGGATAAGAAAGCCACAGTATTTCCATTGATGCACCTGCATGACTCATGCGCGTATACATATGCACCGTAAGCTAGTACGTATCTAGAGACTTTGATCGATTGGTTATGAAATACACAAGCACTTTACCAAAGTGTAGAAATTAACACGTTTGTAGGTTCATGGTATGCGAGTGATATCATCTCAGATATGGAGATACTTTATACGACCTAATTTTATAGTATAAATTATAGGTATAAGATTTCAAGTAGAAAGATTCGCCATTTATGAGATATTAGAATTTAAAACTCGAACTGTTTAAAATAATTGTCATAAAATTAGATTGTGATTGTTCGTTCTTTTCACTTCTTTAGCTACACAGCTAAAGTTCATAAGAATATAAATTTGCATTAGCATCCATAGTCTATTTATGATAACTCCCGTAATGCATATGTGTAAAATTGTATAATGTAGGAAAGCTATTCGAATGAACTACGAAAAACGATTTTATTATTACATGTTATCTTCTAAAAATCATTTCCACGGTATCGTAAAATTTTCTATTATGTTTCTCTATTAATTTTATAATTTTTTAAGCAAATTGTACCTTACTCAAAATAATTGTCTCTTGTCAGGCATTTTTATTGTACACATTGCCACTTCGCACACATTTTTCCGGTAATATCAATTGTTTTCCTTATTTTCTTTTTTTGTCAAGAATTTGTCTTCGCAACGGAACATATCCTGTTCCTATGAAATGAGATTCTCTAGTACGTAAATCCTATTGAATCAAATCTGACAGATATCCCTCAACAGGTCTGATTAGGTCAAGTAAGATAAGGGTCTCAAGAGTGGATTTAGTTTTTTGACTTGAATTTCAGTCGACCTTGTTCGTGATGTGAAATTCTATAAATCAAATCTAAATCTTACTCAAACTTTAGAATCTAAATTACACGTATAAGCTCTCAAGTAGAAAGACCTGTCACTGGTCAAACGTACTGATTGAAAGTAGAACATAATATTTTACTTACCGTGTTGGTTGACTTGATTCTATAATACCGTGTAAAGTATGTATATGTTATAAAAGCTTCCAAGTAGAAAGAGTCGCTACTGGTCAGACATAAGTGATTGAAAACAAATATAGTATTCTACTATGTTTATGTTAGTTTGTACTTTGTAAGTCAAATATTTATCGGTGAAATGTCCTGCAACTGATAGCGAGATAGATAATAGCTCGGCATGAAAAGATAAGTTCAGCCTTTTTCTTCAGAAAATGAACTTCAAATATTTGTCTGGTTGATACAGCCAGCCATGTATCTGGATTTAACAAGAAAATATTTAAAATGAATTTCCTCGAAAACAAGGCATTGCTATTACAATATTATGTAATTATGGTATGCATATATATGTCGGGTTGGCGTTACGATTAGGGTTGGGGTTAAGGGCGTGAAACGAATCTTCGTTGTGATTAGATTGTCGTTATGCAATAGAGAAGATATTGACTAGAGCAAATATGATTGTTACAGATATCGACAAGTAACCGGGGTAATTAGATACTCGAGACGCTAATGACAATGATCCTAGGTTCGATAACGAATCCGCGGTCAACGGGATAATAGATGTACGCTCTCACAAAATCTAAGTCCGACTCTTGGTTAACAAAACGTGAAATATTCACTGATCGTAAAGACGTTATTCCTTCTCGTCAATGGGGTCGTACGAAAAGAAGTGACTTTCCGTCGCGATGATGCCACAGAGGAAAACTATGACGGGGTGTGTCTAAGGGCACGAGACAATTGCTTAATTATGGCTATGGTGGAATCTAGATTACAATATTACGGGATTTTCCCAAAGTTCCAAAGGAATTGGTGTTCTTTCATCTCCGACATATATAAAGTAATATTGTTCCATATTCTTGATTTATTTTTCCATAAACGATTCAATTGATTGAACTTTTGAATTTCAATTTAATTCAATTGAAATTCAATTTTGAACTTCTGATTTATTTTTCATACAGAAGCAATCAATCCTTTCTCACTTGTATCCCCAATTATATCGTATATCAGTCAGCCTTATATACATTTTATGCACTTTACATTATTAAACTTGTTGAAAGACTCGTTAAAATAATCTCCACGTCAAAGTAGATGCTATGTTTAACCGTTGTGAACAGTAGCAATTACGTAAGGAAAACATTCTAACAAATCATCATGCAGCGTGGCTCGTTCCAGCATACAAACTAATGAGGCAGTTAAGAATTTCTTGCTGAAATGCCGCCGGCAACTGTGCTCCGATAACTCTGCCGGTATTTTATCCCGACTCAAAGATTTCGTATATCCAATCTTATCAACTGCATTGAACGTATACTCGAACGTCAGAAAAAATTCCTTTGAAGACTACTTCCAAGTCAATTCGAAGCATATCTTCAACCATTTACCCTTAACCTTAACTAGTACTTGGAACTTCTTATATTTCTATATTTGAAACTAGAATCTTGCAAAGTTTACGTCTTAAATTCTCGCAAGCTTGGCGCGCTGGAGCTATAAAATTTTGAACTAGTACGTAACCTGAAGCATCCGCAACTTTGAAATCTCCAAGTTTGCAGTCACGAATTTCAAAATCTTTCGAGTCTCGGCGCAGATTTCTCTTTGAGATCCTCGGAGCATCGAAATCCTAAACGTCAGCCTTCACAGGCACGTTCGAAAAATGGCAGCTCGGTGAAATTAAAACGGGAAGCAGAAAGCATCGGTTTACAAAGGTTTTCTTCGAAGTACGTTTTCCTCGGCGCTGCATTTCGCCTCGACAGTCCTTTCACCGATGTTCTTTAGTCCGAGAACAGACGTGCTAACGTTACACAATGAAAAAAATGAATGGAGCCAGCTACCAGGCAGCTACTGCCTGCAGGTGTATATTATATACAACTCTACCAGAATAGAAAAAGAAAGAAAGGAGGGATATATACTGGGTGTCACAAAATATATGGGGCTATTTATGCCTCTCATAAGCCAAACTGATCAACTCTACTTTTTATCTATTTTTTAGTTAAATTACATAAATACATAATTACTGCTCGATGCTAAAGGAACAAAATAACTTCTTACTTTTATCAGTTCATGAGAATGTGACACGAATAATGGCGATTTCAAGGTAAATTTTAAAAAAACAGTGTTTGTAACTTTATCACTAGTGTGTGGCTTCTGATACGTTCATGGGAAATTTGAAGATGCAAAAATATACAGGATGCGCATAATATAAAATCCAAAATGTAGTGCTTTTTGCGCTATTCAGTGGATAAGACAATTTTCTATACCAAAGATCCATTTTTTTAATCATGTTCATAAAAATGAGAATTTGTATAAATATCCGGTCTAATCATCGCATTTTCTCCATTTTACAACTTACGGAACTGATGAATATATAGCTTCTGAAGGACACATGTAAGTTGCAAAATTTTTGGCATAAAACAGACTTGTTCATAGTTTCAAAACTAAAACTCGAATGACATCATCGTACGTGAACTTTTTTTGTTATATTGATATCTACAATCGAATCTGTATGTAGTATTCAATTTTTTATCGACATCCTATATATATCAGACAAGATGCAGTCGGGACGAATTACATGATCTCTCATCGAAAGGAACCGGTCTACCGGGAAATATTTTTGCTTCTTCTGCCAGCTCAGCTTCACCAGTTAGATTCCAATGGTAGAAAAAGGAGGTGCAGAGACCGAGCAGACGTGGAAATGAATGTGAAACCGAACGAAGATCCATAGCCCAACGGGAAACCCTCTTACCGCCCGCATGTTAAGCCTTTCGTAAATATTTGCACTGTCTGTGTAGAGAAGCGACAGCTAGTTTCCTCCACAAATATTGCAATGATCCTTATATGTGTGTATGTGTATGTGTATGTGTGTATCAGTGGGGAATCGAAACGATAGAGAACCCAAAGATAGAGAATTAGGAGGATCGTGCGAAATCAGCTAATTTCTTGGCCACGAACCGCCCTGGGGCTAAATTATAGGTCTGAAATTTGATAAGAAGTAGCTAACTGAATGGACTGGTCGGAGATCGATTCCAAGTCCTGATGAAAGCAAGCCGGAGGTAAAAGCAAGATTCTTTTATCGGGCTTTAAGATCGCGTTCTTTCTCCGTGTAAAATCAGGGGAACGAGGTTTATTCATGGAATTTTGTCTGCTACTAAAATATATATGCATTTAGGGCGATCGTGTCGAGTTAAATATTTATAGAGTTATCTTCTGAAAAGGTAGAAAGGGATACACTTGGATTTGCTTTTCGTTTCACAATTTCTTTAAAACATTTATATCTTATTTGAATTATAAGCGTGGATTAGAAATGAAACACTTTTTTATACTTTTATACTTTAAAAAAGCTTATCTTTATATACAGAAGATAGGGAAGGAAAAGGGTAAGAAAAGGAAGGAAGGGAAAGCAAGGGAAGGAAATCTACAATCATATACTATCGAAATTCGTAGATATTAATTAATTAATTTCGATTTCTGACTGGGTGATCGAAATCTATTATACTTACAGACCTGCTGCTCAGGCTTAACTCCTTTCCAAAGTATGTCAAATTAAGAACATACTTGTAATGTACGATATAACCACATGCTGTTCCAACTAAAATGTAAAGTACAAGAAACGAGAGGACGTGATATACGTGTTACGTTTCATGAATTTCTTAAAAATTATTCTGTGTACTACGATGTTGGCCAAAAATTTGGAAACAATGCGCGTTCTATGGAAATTAAGAATTAAACAAAAATCTTAACTCAAGATACAACAGAAGTATATACAGATAATTTCCAATTATCCGGATGTATGTAGAGAACTATCGCAGGTCTTAATATATTTATTAATCAGAATGTGAATAAATTAATATTCAATAGCTCGTAGACTATCTCTTGAACCTTTAATAATACGAACAATTGTCATGTCAAAGGGTTTTTAAAGCATAGAAGATGAAACTCTCAGGAAAATTAAAATATACGAGGAAGTGAAATAGAAACATACACAGTCAGACATATTTAAGATCATTGCTGCAGAAATTGTAATGAATTCTAAGTACAATACTATAACAATTGCTATAGATAATGTTCATTCACATTAATTGAGACATTCAGAAGTCCAATTAACCAACTGCATTTTCTACAAATTTCTCAATTTCAATAGAGTTATTTAATCGGTTTAGCTTTTATGTGAGTCAATCTACAGTACGACCATAAAATCTACGATCTACTGAAATAAAGGAAATGTACATTTTCACAATCCTCAATTTTCGAAGCGAACATTAAAGAAAGAAGGAAAGAAGTTTCTACTGTTGAATGTTAAACGAAATTACTATTACCGTAATTGCTACCAATCCCCCGAGAAATGTTTGAAATAATCAGGGAGGGACAATTAAAGGGAAACGGTCCTGACTTTTTTATTAACGTTGTAACCGATATCCTCTAAGATCTGAAGATCTGCACATCAAGTAATTAGACACCTGGGAGTGTAAAGATCCGCGTTGAGTAATTAGTTTCATCGGAAGTCTGAAAATATCTTGGTAGTATGTTAGCCTGAAAAACGTTGAAATTATTATGCACAATTTAAACCAGGGTAATGAGAACAATTTCAATTATACAAAGCTATGAATCGTGAAATTCTCAAGGCTGCCAAGGTTTACGAAGTATAAAGCGTAAAGAATGAGAACAGCTTGCGAAATCGCATTTGTATACCGAACGAAATACAGTATAATTTGTTGTTACAAATGTTAAACACGGGTTTAATCCTTTTCGGGCTTGTTATCGTTTAAGTCGCTCTTTTACGATCGATGGGTCCTAATTAATTAACCGACTATAGAGAGATTCGAAATAAAATACGAAATTAAATGTATATTCGTACTTGTTATATTATTAAATTATAATTGTATTAAACGATGATATATTTAATTGAATACTAAAATAAAAAAGTTGGTAACATTGCACATGTAAGAGATGCACAAAGATACATTTCGTCAAATATTCTCTGTTTTACCTATAAATTTTCCTATTTTAATAGTAACGATCATCTTATTAATAATTATCAAAATATTCCGTACAGAACAGGTTAAAATTATACTGTATTTTATATTATGCATTACTGTATTATAAATGCTACATTATATCATATCAAATTTATGCTTGATTCTCCTACTTAATTGCACTTTAATTCAAAGCTTAATTAAATCTAATCCCAAAATAAATCTGGCTTTACATTAGCGAAAATAATCTAAAAGTAATCTAAAAGGAATTACATCTAAAACGTAATTACTTTGTAATTTTTGTAAGCATCTACACCAGACCATAGATCGAAATCTTTCAAACGACCTACCAACGTAGCTATCATTAGCTAATGCGAATCATTAATTAACAAAACAACCGGTTCGCGTGAATTTCGACGATAAAATTTGTCAAATTTCACACTTCGCGAAACGTTAACGTCGGTATAATACAATGTGGTGAATTTTCTATTAGGATAAACCGTCCAGCTGGGACATATATATAATCTCACGGTTCGATTCAGCGCCGTAAGCAAACGTGACAGGGGCACCATCATTGAAACTTTAGCATAATGTCGTAAATTACGAACTGGGGTGGCTGTAATGTCCTTCCATCCTCGCGATTTGTTCCCAGTGTACGGATAGTTAGGTCGAATATACATATAAACCGATACGATTCAACAGGTGCTACTGTACCATGCGAAACTATGCGAAACAGTATGCTAGGCAGAATAACCAGTCATGGAAAATCGACCTTTTATTTAATAGACATATGAATGATTTTAAAAAGAAAGAACTGTCAGGATGCTCAGAAATAGAGGTAATGATCAAAATAACATGTATTTGCCAGACGTTCAATTTTAATTTTTTCTAAAAAACAATGCCTTCTGAAGCATTTCACATTTTCTATTTATTATTATAAAAATTTCTATTCCATTGAAAGACTCGGTAGATATTGTAATCAGTTAAAAGAAAAATATAAATTTTATATGAATGTCGTGTAATATCTATTAGATTACTAAAAAAATTCAAGTATTCAGAACTTAATAAGTTACACAGGTTTTCAATGGGAAAGTTTCACGACACTGAGAATTCCAAAGTAGTTTTATGAATTTTACGATCCATGGTGGATAAACGAAAGTATTATGAATTTAAAAAGAAATATTAGTATTCAGGGTAAACTTTACACTATTCTCGTTTAAAATATCAAGTTAGACACCTGTTGTGTTACTAAAAATCCTCTTCTCGAATTAATAAATTATTTAAAAGTTCCCTATGAAATATCTTTAAACAGCTTCAAAAGTTTGATAGCTCGTGAAAACTAAAATTTTTTATATCGTTTGAAACTAAATAACATTGAAACCTCGTTCACTTTATTCTACGCGCGATAATGTAATAATTTATTCGACGCATAATAAACGAATGAGACTTTGTCAATTTAGCCGCGAATTTGTTTCTTTGTCGACGTTTTGCGAAACGTCCCCGCCATTACCATAAGCTGATTAATCGATCCGAGATAACCGACACAATAACGAAACAATTTGCAACGCGGTTCATAAATCGTCCTCGTTACCATATTAATTTGAAACGCGATCGACAACAATCGACCGACGAATATCACTACGAATTGATATAGAATAACAAATAAAAGCGGTCATATTATCTTGCCAGCTGACACTATGAATTTTGGATGGGTTTAATTAATTAATTTCGCATGAGTAACTCTTCAGGGATTCATGGCTCGCATGTTTCACTATTCGAATATTTCATCAGCAGAAAAGATGAAACTGAAGTAACTATTTAATATATTATATTTAATATTTAATATATATTATATAACACGATCGAAATGTTTAATTAATTGTGTTAAGATGTGCATCATGACGCGGAATGAGAACCAATGTACAATGGAACTTTTTTCATACATAGCTCGCTTATACAAACAAGTTATCGTTTAACGTCAGTTATGTGAACTCATAGCTGAGCGTTTATTATTCTTAGTTACAGTTATACGAACGCGTATTCCGACGTGGACGACGTTCGATACGCAACTGAATGTTTGAATGGAAATTGTCCTTCAACCTCAGTTATCCCAATGTCAGCTTCTATTATCGTAACAAATAAGAGCAAATAGTGAATATGACTAGTGAACCTCTATTATTTACGAAATTCATCGATTATCCGAAAGACTTTGTCCCTCGACGTGTTTGAATAAACAAAGTTTCACTGTAACCGAGAAATAAATATAAAAAGGGATTCAGAATGTTGAAGCTTAATTACTATGTACTATGAGCACAAAAAAATATTAATGTATGATAAGGAAGAATATTTTGATTTATTCGATTCTTTATTAAAATAGTCAAAAACACTTTGATGTGTTCTATTGACTCAAAAAAAAAAAAAGGAAAACAAAAGAATGTAGTATCTGATGAAAATCACAAACTTCTAACAAGAAAAGATCGAGAGATTTTCAACGCGCAATATAAAAGTGGGGGAATAATTCGTTAAAAATTATTGTTTTTCAAATAGTTCGTGAAATTAATAATTCGATAAAAGTTTATATAATGTCATACTTAGCTTCATACAAAATTTCTATTTCACCATAACTGCCGTTAAAGATTCTTTGTTCTTCATCTTCAGTTTCCAAAATATTCATCCAAAAAATCAGTGTGTAAAATATATACAACGCTTCGAAGTTAGTTAGAAAATTACGCAACAAAATTGCATTAGCCTTTGACGTACGAATCTCAAGTGACTCATCAAGTTTCTAACAGATATCAGGTTGATTGATCATTTATCGATAACAACATTCGTTCGTATTTCAAGACCATCCCTTTTGAAATGAAGTAGTACTTAAGTAGTTTAAGTAGCATTTAATTCGAATGACACTAAGCAGTACTCTTGTTGAGAATCTCTTGGTTAATAGAAAGAGAAGATCAAATATTCATCGACTTTAAAGTCTTTAGTAAAGCATACTGAAGGCTCGTGTTACTAAATAGAGATGGAAAAAAAATGAAGAAATACACGTTTTTAAACTCGCGTTATTTTATTGTCACGTAAATGTCGGCGAAGAACAAATAAGTTGTTAGAAACCATTTAAGAACATTCAGTCATTGTAATTGATAGTGTTATTCTATTAACAGATGGTGCAAGACAAATTTACACGATATAGAAATTATCGCCATGAACCTGCAGACAACAGTAATTATTGAAGACAGTATATTACGTTTCCAAGATTCATGGTCTCGCTACGAGTACTTGTAAGTTAACTTGCAGTGAAGTTTCTTGCAATATGCTTTGTTACTTGGTAGACAGTAATCACAAGTATAGGAATTAATTAAGGCAATTCAACAAAATCTTCTGAAATTTATAACCTTTCAAAACATTAATTTTAAGGATATTGGAAGAGAAATATTTGAAATTTTGCGATGTTTATCTGCAAAAATAATAACTCTATCGTAATAAAGTTCCACATGCGTAAATTGACTAGTTAATAAATTTACTTCTTTAACAAGTCTATATAATATAATACTTAAGGAAAAAAAATTAACGGTGTAGTGATATCGAAAAACGTGCTTTCCTAGAGATTTTCGCAAAGCGTTGGAATAATTCGTCCGCATAGAGACAATGAAAGCAAGAAACGGAAGAATGACTAACATTTAACGCACCGTAAAACAAATCGACAAAATTTCCTTTCTAATGTGCCGAAATGTAGAAAACTGGAAATAATTCACAACTGCTTCGAGCACAAAGTGATCCATATTCGTTGAACAAAAAGAAAACGTGGCTGACATAAAATATTCACGACCCAACGATTATAAATCACAAATAATAATACGTTTTACGCTATGATAGGAAATACGGTGCTGATAGCAACTAGGAATTTTATAATGCAGAAAATTCATTTTTCTATCTATTATACAATGTTTTATATGCACATAGTATACTATGTAAGATAAATGGCAAATTGCTAGATACTAAATACGTAGACGAACATGCATATATTGCAATTTAATTTATTTAATTCATTGCTATCGAAAATTAATTAAATCACCCGTACTCGTCTTCAATCATTATTTTATTCCATTTGAAGTTGTTCAATGTTTGACCCCAATTCAATTAAATCCTAATTCGAATCGTACAGCGATGGGAAGTATTTCTATGGTCGAACATCTTGCAAAATAATATTAATTTTACCTTACACGTGTATTTACATATCAAAAAACATGTGCGATATGCACAATTTCGAACGTTCACCCAAATTGTGATATAGTTCGACGTGTGACCAACCTTATTGTTGTTTATGGCATGTGCTATTGGAATTTGTATCATATGGCAAGCGGTTAAAGGAAATGAAATGTCAAATCAAATTCGTTCGTATTTCAGGAAAAGTTAGACAAGCACGTAGGATATAAGAACACGTTCGACAAGCCGTGTGAGGAACAAACGAAGCGTAAAATTGTAATTCGGTCTCTTCCAAAATCAGAAGTAAAAAGAAAGTCATCTAAAATTCCGTCACGAGATCCTAAACCGCAACCACGTCCCTGTTTCCAACAACTTTCGAAAAGATACACACAACTGAAAATTAGATTCGTCCGCAGTGGACCAGACAGAAGGGAAATTCCGAAAAAATGGACAAGCCCGTCGCGTTGAAGCTTCAGCCGTGCTCTCAGACAAAATTAAAACGTTTCGGATTACGTGAAATTTGATTCACTCTCCCCATTTCCAATGCAACAGAAATTGCAAACGAGTTTCACAAACCCGATAAAATTAAAAGCATCGTGTATTCCCTGGAAATTAGATAATTTTTCAAATACGCAGCCTGCTATAACAACGTTATTATGTACAACGTTAGGTAATAGCATCAAACAGATTCCATGTAAACGACGTTAGCTGGAAATTGTGCTCATTTATCGCAATTACCTTCGAAACCAATACTAGCAGCTATTAAAATTAGTAGAAATTTATGCGACCATAATTAAAAAATTGTTTCCAATTCTTTAATGAAATTTATATAGTAGAAATGGGAAATATCGCTCTTTAGAATGATCTTTAAAATGATTCTTGAAATATCGACGTTTAAAGAGAAGCGCAACTTGTAACGAGCTCCATCTCTGTCTTTGTCACACGCTCCTATCTCTCACTCGCTCTCGCTTTCTAACCTACCCCAAGTTTGCACCGCGTGACCTAGTCTACGGCAAAAACTGAGTCAGCACTATTAGGCTATTTACATACTACTCACATTGTACGCACTACGGGGGAGAAATATGGGTCACGATGTGCCGATATTTATTTATAATTTTCGTACGTAAACAAATTGACATTGAAAATCCTGCCTTGGAAACTAAATAACCCTCCAGCCCCGGGCGATATCGAAATCATCTACTACGTATTCTATCAATTTTTATTAATTTAATTTGTAAATTATAAGTCAACAAACAAATATATAATTTTCTTTTTCGTATTGCATTAAAAATCTCATTACGTCAAACTTACGAACGATATAAATTTCCTTCGCGATTTTATACAGAAAAACATGTAAATCGCGGCGATTAAAGTATCACTTTAAAACAAAATGCATTTTCGAAAACTTCCCTTTTTTATCCTTCAACCGTACTATTCTAATATTATTGTATAATTCTTCGTAGTGTATCTGACAATCGAAGTTAAACGATGAAAGACGAACATTTTTGTAATATAACAGATTTAATCAAGCTACTTTTAAATATACAGTGATCGAAATTCAGCAAGAAACTGAAACCTGATAACGCACTCGTTTCGAATTTAAAAAATGCACGGGACGTCTAAAGTATGGAAAACTGAATTTTACGGGGAATATTAAAAACTAACATTCGAACTGTTCATCTTTTAAACGCGAATGCATACATGTATCCCAAGAGTTAAAATCTTCATTTCTATTATTTTATATTTATGTCGTAATAAATGACGCGGCGACTTTTTCTAACGATCGATTATAAAATTATTTTCAACGTGTCTTGATTTATGTTCCAGGATCGATAAGCAATATAGACGGCGCTGAGTATAACTGCAATAAAACTGCAGTGCGAAAAGTTATCAGTGGAGTCGTTGGAGCAGCAAGCTCGGTCACATCCATCCAAGTAGCAAACCTTCTTCGACTTTTCCGAATACCACAGGTACGTGCCATGAATTATAACTTCCAAGACTACGTTTAAAGTATTCCTTTGTATCAACTGTGTGTTCCACATACATTTGTATGTACGATCAAGCAAGGCTTGTAGAATTTTTGTAGAATCAAGAACAGAAACATTTTACAGAATTTAATTTCGAAATACTGTAGCTTACATAAGAATCATATGACTAAGTGAAAGATCACACACTTGATCAAATAAAACGAATATTTTTGTAAAATCAAGGACAGGAGCATTTTACTCGATCTAATCTAGAAATACCGAGTTCTATATAAAAATTACGCCACTGATGAAACGGTCACACATTCAATCAAATGAAAGAAACGCTTTTGTAAAATGAAGGACAAAGGCATTCTCTATTCGATCTAATTTATAAATGCAATAACCTTAAAAGAATCGTATAACCAATTGAAACTTACATAACATATTATGCAATGTAGAAAGATGAATAACAAAATTAGGAGAAAACGTTCACACGATCATATTTATTCCAAGTCGAGACATGATGGAATAAAAAATTCACTATAAAAGAGTTTCGATCTTATAGATATTCTTCAGGAAAGAAGGATATGAAAGTTAAAAGACTTGCGGTTGCAATTTTTAAAAAATGAAAATACTAGCTAACTTCAGCGAACTACAAAGCTTTGTTCTCGGCGAAACTTTACGGAACTTCAAGGAAACCACGGCCTAAAATTGCTGTGCCGTGAAATCGGCTGTTACAGAAGTCGCGCGATACAATTCTTCGAATAAATAGAAATTTTAATTTCTGTTTGTAGCCACTCTAACATAATCTCCACTAAATCTTCATATTCTTCTAAATTTCAATATTTCAAAATATCTTCATATTCGTGTAAATCTTTATATTTTAAATTCTAAAATTTAGCTGGGGAAAGCTCACGTCCAACGTAAAGACTAAATCAATCTCGTTTCTACCTCAAGAAATACTGAAATAAAACGCACACGTGTAAGTTAACTGAATACAAAGAACGAAATAAAATTAGGGTCAGAAAAAGCCCTTATCACGCATCCGGTAACTCTTTCTCCCAACGCACTTCTCCCCACTTCCTCATAGTTCTTCCATTTCTACCAGATAGCAATCATTACCAACGAATAAGTTAACAGTATCCATTCGCGTGGCAACGATACTTGTTTAGCTACTTTTCTCTTATTCCTGGGCAAGCAAAAAGGATTACACACATCAAACTGGATGCGTGTAATACGAGCTTTCACAGTTACCAACTTCTGGCTTTAGAAAGTACGAGATAGAAGTTAACCAGAGCGAATGTAACGAACGTGTTCTTCGTCGATAGCATCAGGAGGGAGAACAGAGGGCAGATTCTCCGTCATTTTCCTTTTTTCTTGAAAATTTACAAGGAAAAAGCAAACTGGAGCGAATATTTCGTAAAATAAGCTGGATTGAAAGTAACGCTCATGGCACGCTATGAAATGAAAATTCGACGGCATAAAAAGCTATCTCAGAACGTTCTTAGCGCGTCTTCTTTGTCTCGTAGTCCGTTCTTCTTCCGTTTCGTAGTCCGGTTATTACCATTAACACCGTCTACGAATGTTCTTTTGAAGTTGGATTACCACGTATCTTAGAATCTAACTCTCAGAGAAATTGTGAAACGTTGCCTGAAGAAAGAAGCAGGAACAGAAGAGAAAAATGGAAAACGTTTCTGGAAGTTGCATTAAAATTTAATGATTCAAGTTTGGATGTTGAGTGGAAAATTCCAATGGAAGAGGGAAATTTCTGAACGTTTCTACGGGCTGCTTCTGTGGAAAGCAAGCTACAAATTTTGCATTTCGACGGCACAGAGAGAGTGCTGTTCTGTGTCTTGAATTAAGTGGCAGGAACTTCATCGGTCCATCGATATATCTTTGCATCTTTCTAGGATCTCCTTCAAAGTAAACTTTGACTTTTATTTAAAGAATCCTGACGGGAAATGAGAAGGTGGAGAAATTTTTTTTGGATGAACCAGAGAATACTATCTTTTTATTGTTTTACCATCTCAGAAACAATCGGATAATTAATCTGTAATTTACAAATTATTTGTCTCTGAAAGGACCCTGAATTTTTGTTTTAACTTTATTTCTAATTGTAACAAATCGTGATAAACAAATATATATTTTTTCAAACGATAAAATAGATGCATTTTACCAAATAATCAGAGAAACTGCATGTATGAGAAAAATACTAAGCAAAGCGATTAATAAAATACAGTAGAACAAAATATATTTTATTTTATTTTATTTCGAATATTCTTATTTCCTTTCATCTTTAGATCTTTTTAAGATGTCCGACCCATCTTTCCAAGCCTTGAATCGCCAGTAGAATGAGGAATTTTCAATTAGTTTGTGCAACTTAAGCGGAGAAGAGCAAAACATCGTGACACGCCACTTCAAGGAGAATGTTACGTATTGGAACGGAACTAATTTTCCGTGGGAGGTGGAGCTAACATTTCGTGGAGGCGACAAACGCTTCGTCGGGTCATTGTATCACAGGAATTGCTCCACGGAATTACTCGCAGAATCAATTTGAAGATTCAGCGAACCATTCTATCAGGTGGATTTTCTTGTTGGTTAGTGCCTCCGACAGGATGCATAACTACCTTTCGCGTCACCGTCAGTTAAAATCGATATTGTGGTCTGTTATCGACGCGCTATGTTGTTATGTGATTACGTAAAAACGAAAGACGCGATAAATTTACCGAACATGCCCGAAGAAAACGTAAAAGGAAATTTGAAATTCAGATGCTTGTTTGTTGAAACTGCAGTTTGACAGTTCTTCTCTAACGCTAGATTTATCGACGACTAAAATATAAGGCTTGAAACCAAAGAAATGGAAAGTGGAAGATATATACAAAACTATCGAAGCACTTCTCTAATTTTACGTTCTAAATTTTGGTTATAGAAAGCACACAAGATCAACAGAAACGAGTCATTCTAAGTTTATAAAATTTTCACGAAACATTTCGATTTTTTATAATAGACTTCTACGGACCGTGAAATGAAAAATTTTCTGCATTCTCCATACATGTAGAGATGCATTTTCCCTTATTATACATGCAAATACAATACATATATGATGCATACAATAATAATAGACATATGTGTATCTTTTAATAGACGAAATTTCCATCCTATAATATACTGCGAATATTTAAATTGTAAATTCGGTTACATAATATCTAGATTATATAATGTCTACGTTAAGCAGCTTACATTTACATGAACTATGGCAAATAAAAACCGATGTTTAAACGGAAAATGAGGAATTTGAATGTTATCGATAAAAGTATCAGATAATAATCAATTATCGTTGAATTACGCGTATAATTGATATCTCTGTATTAGGTAAAATGAAAAAACAAGTTCAGTGTATGAGGCACGTTAACCACGCTGTATCGTTTCTCCTGGCTGTACATTTCACTTGGCGTTTATAAAAGCCTCTGCTGTACCTCGTAAATTCAAAAGCTGCCGGTTGATTTGCGGAAACGTATCGATTCATTGAGACCGCAATATCCTGCTACCCCGATAAACCTTCGTAGAGTATATTTTACAATTAATGGTGTATTAAATGATCTTTATGCCAGTGGATATTAAATACCTCGACGAAATCGATTCATTTTAACATCGGTCACTCATACATAATTTTAGAATACAATGGCGCATATCAGACGAAGAGGTGAAAAATGTTAAGTTTGGTATGAGAAGAACTTGTTCGTTGGTTTCTTACGTAGATTTAGCTCTTCCAACGTTATAAATTATAAATTCGTATATAAGATTCGAAAAAGGGGTTATCATGCGTTGTGAACTTATTTATGTGTCTCGTATACAATATGATTATTATCTTTTTAATGTTCAGAGATGACAGAGCAACGTATCCGATATTAATTTTGTATTATAAATCTCATCAAGATAACAAACAAGATAGCAAACGAAAATGAGAAAACTCAGGAAACGTTTAATTCTCCTCGTTAATAAGATTAACAAAAAGCAGATAAAAATTCCTATTACACGTCGAGATTGTCAAAATTTTGGATCTATTATAGACGAAGATATATAGTTGGCCAAGAATCGACAGTGGTGTAAATCTGTTTATTACACTCATAAAATTCTGTTTAAAATTTATCATTACAAGAGATTTATTATATTTTTTGAAATTATGAATACCTATGATTCGAACTTTTATATCGCTATAATTTTCAGCTTGTCATATTCTTCTAATGACACAAGTGTCACACAGAAATCAAAAGATATTACTTTATGCTTCCTATATCTCCTTTCGCAGAAAAAAATCTACAATATCCGTAGATATACATAAAACAGCATGAAAATTCAGCGGAGGCAATAAACAACTTCGCATCATTAATCATGTGGTGAAGGTAGTAGTATCAGTGGACTTTAAACCGTGGCACATCAAGTTTCCATGTGCAATATTGCCCTTCCTCATCTGTATGCGTCTTCAAGTTTTGCACACAAATCGTATTAATCAATCCAACGTAATTTTTATCTTACGTGACCCCTTTGTTGTATTTCTCTCGTGTGTCACAGGCGTAGAAATACAATTCTGCGTGGAGAAAAGAAAGGAAATTAAGTTTCTTGTCTTAAATGAATCGACTACAAAGTGGCAATTTTCGAATATCTAGATCGGCCTTAATGTCAACGAGGTTTGCAATTCTGTGATTTGTTCCTGTTTCTGTTAAACATTAATTACGCATTGATGTAATGAAATTAAGGAATAAACAAAAAATGAATTGATCAGTTTCGTTTCTAAGAGGCTCATATACATACGTATTATTATACTCGCATTTATAGGAAATAAAAAAAAATAATTCGCCTTTATTGATCTTTAATTTCGTGAAAAATAGATGTAAACGGAAAAAGATGTAATTAAGATAAATAGTAAAAATTAAATAGTACTTGTACGAACTAAGAAAATATTTCTTTCTTATTCGCTAAAGTAAAAGCTGCAAATGAAACGTCAGTCTTTAACGTGTGCAAGAAAAGTCTCAAAACACATAAATTATGACCCAACCTTTATCTACCCAAATTGATAAATCTTAGTTACCGCGGAGTAAACCCATAAAGAACAAGTATCATAAATCTGTCCATTACGCCTCGCTGGGAATAAAAAATGGACCGGACAAAGACAAAATTTCCGAATCCCTTTTCATTCTTCGTTAGTCCCACCGCTGTCACCCAATTCCTACGATCCACTTCGTTCTTTTCCGCCAAATATCACCCTTCCTTCTCATCCCTCTTAGCATATATCGACAAACCTTATTCGTATCCTGTACATATTCTTGAACAAGGCGACTTTTCCCCTGTTCCCTTTTCGATGCGTCCAGCAGCTTGATTTTCCAGCTCGTTGTTCGTAATGCTGAAATATTCACGACAATGCCAATGGCTCCGTAAATAGTTAGGAAAAGACGTATGCATCGACGAGCAATGGAACGTTTATGCACGTACAATTGCGTCTCATTTTTTGCTCGTTTCATCCGATAGCGGTTTGTTTTTCGCATGATGAAAGCGATTGGCCTCTGCGACATGAATCGTGGTCATCAATGCTCCTTGAAACCCTGCTCATCCAAGTTGCTGTCACCTATTTACGCTCGTTTAAGCGTAATGGTCCTCCGTATAATCGTTTTTTCAAATCCACTGTTGTATTATGTTCATGAGTATTTACCAAGAACCGGTTTTAGTGGAACTAAGAATACACTCGTATATCGAAAGTGAAAAGTGAATATATGTGTTATAAAAATGAGACTGGACATATACCAAATTTTTTTTTTTTTTTTAGTATCAATTTGTATTCCTACATATTTTATATTCAATTGGTTTTCAATTTATACAACATACGTGTAAGAGCTTTTGAATAAATTGAATTAAGCAAGAATTCGTATTCACATTCTAAAAATTTGACAGGGAACGTAATTTGATATTTGTCAAAATTTTGACGAAAATCAAATGGCAAAGTTGTGGTAAAGTTCTCTTCGCCAAATTCTAAGCATTTTCATGAAATGAATAGGGAGGAAAAAGAAATTTTAAAACATTTCTCCTGGCTGGAGAAAAAAACAGGGCAAAGTTATGAAAGATCCTGATGTACACGCGAAGCTACTGTGAGAGGACTATAAGGTTGAAAGTACTCAGGACGATAAATCAAAACTCTGTGCGGGTAAGAGAATATACACGAAACTGGGAAACTTCTGTCCTGTTGCTCGACGCTCGACAGATTCGGCTTGTGAAACCCCCGAAAGCATAAAGTTTTAAAGAGATTTTGCGAGGATTTGCAAAAGAGGAAACTGGACCAGGAACACTATAAATCCTAGGCAAAAGACTGCGTGAATTTAATTTCGTCGCGTAATTTCTGACAGGCGTCTCTGTCTATTTTCGAAAGAAAGTATAAACTTGTGAAACAGAAAAACGGTGTAAAGGTACTCTCTAAATAGAGTTTCGAGAATGAAGAATGAACTCCGATAACGTTCCAAAGTAAATATAAATCAACCTACCCTCGAACAGTCTACCTGAGAGCTACCAACTCATAAAACGCGCCACAATATCTTTTTGCGAATAAAAATAAAGTATTCTCTTTCGGAAAATTTTCGGAGTATATGAAACAGAAAGCAGCATTTGTATTCTACTTTAAACTGAGACATTCGTTCGTTAAATAAAGTTTATGATTTTTAGACAAATTTTGCTTCATTCGTTTCCCTATTTATGCTTTTTCCCCGAAAATATTCACCTTTTTTATAAATTACTATTTAGATAATTTTAATAATAACTCGAGGAATGTCGTCTTTAATTTGTGGTGGAAAAAATCTATAGACAATAAACCACAACATTAGGAAGCTTTATTCGCCACAGAACCATTATTTCTCTTTTTTATTTGGAATATATAATGCGTATTATATATTATATTGCAAGTTGGATCTCAATTTGCAGATTTATGAGTTGGAACGAATAAAGTGATAGCTTTCCAATAATTAGAAATTTTGTTCGAAGAGCGAATGCCTAGATTGAAAATGGAACTCATGTAATAAAGGAATAATTTCATTTTTGATAAGTTAAGAGAAGATAGGATAAGGAAAGCGGAGAAGGTTAATAAGTATAGTGTTCGGGAGCGACGCGATGAACTTAGGAAAATTTGTAACTGCCAAGAATTTATCGGCGTAGCTACTTTCTCACTCCTTGGAGTTATACGAGAGGTCAGCAAAGGGATGACGCGAACTTCCTCCTTTGGATTTAAGTTTGTTATTAAACTCGCACGTCTGACCTCACATGCCTGCCAGCTTACTAACAAACTTGGCCTATTATTAAGCACACGTAAGGGAAAAGAGGCCTATCATGTTCATTACGTCGGAAGAGAATGTTTAAAAAGTTACCTATTTCTCCATATAACTTATTTTCCTGAAAAGTTCGAATTGAATCGTTTTAATTAGCACGACAGCAACGCTCTTTTATTTGACACGAGATATCCTGAGAAACGCGAAACGAAACTTCCAAAGTAGGTAGCACGGTTTAGTAGATAATATCCTTGTTTCGGTCAGACACTGGAGGAAATTACGGTTAATTAACTATGTATAGAAGTTGGCCAATTTCTCCGTTACAATTCCTCCTAAAGTGTTGTTAATAAGTAACGCAGAATGGTAGAACAGTCCTGTAAACAATTGAGACTCATCTTTATTTAAAATAGAGAATTGTGATACTAATACTCTCTTTAGGAATTTTTCCCATTTTTGGTGAACTTTTATTACTGATTATTACTTATTAAAGTAATTTATTAAAATATCCGCGGTATGCAAAAATGTATAAAATATTTAGATCGAGTTCTCGTCAATTAAATTTTTTTACAAACCCATGAAAGCACGTACCAATGGTTCTATTATTGGATTCGTGCTATGCAGATATCCAGCTTTCGCAAGAGACAGATATTAGCAGAAATACCATTTGATTCAGATAATAAGATGTATTGGCGTAATCGAATCATTCTGTGCTTCGGAACAGACACGAGGTGTTAACTTACAGAAGTCCCGTGAGAATAACAAGTCCTTCGGACTATCAACTATTCCTGTCATTGCATTTCAGAATTGGCTAATACCATCATACAATCGAATATCACGCATCACAGACCAGACCTTGATACTATTGAACGCGATTAATTATTACCATCTGCAATTCAAATAGCTATTTCGTTGTCTATAAACTCGTATCGCACTAAAATAATAAGATTAATAACTTTATCAGCAATTTTTAATTAATATCGTTTACAATCTCTAATCTCGGATCTGATTCCACGAAATAAATGTCAATTATTCCATTATTAGTCGATCTATCATTATTAACGAAGCAATTATTTAGTTAATTTCGCTTTACATCGTTATACACCACATAAATATAGATACAGATATAGTTTCTATAATATATATAATTCAAAAGCTAATAGATAAATATACAGATATATCAATTGATTCACTAACTATATAAATTCCAATATTCGTTCTGCTCATTGAGGCATTTTAAAATACAATAGATGTTTTATGACTAAACGATAAATTTTTCACGATGCGAAATCGTAACTCAATGTCGATATATCGACCTGTCTGGCTGTGGCACTCCCGTTCTATTTATGAATATTAAAATCTATCCATCTGTATATAAATATAAAATTTTGTATTATGTACTTTATATGAAACTATTATACTTACATTTCATTTCAATAATTCAATTCATTTTCAATAATTTCTGATTTTGTATAAAATAGCTAAGAACACGTGAAATCTGGAAATTTAATTTTTCCTCTCAAATCTAATTTATTTACTTATTATCGTCCTAAACATAGTTAACTTTGAAATTTAATTTTCATTTTATATCACGGATTTAATTCGTATCCCTTACTACTGTCTGACCAGTGGAGCGTCATTTTACTTGTAAAGTCTACTACAGACTTTAAACGTATCACTGAAATGATATCACTAAGTTATTTTGGCTAGAGAAATAACTAAACAATTTTATATCCTGAATGCCTCGACACTAAACACTTTGTAATTTAATTTGCGATTTTTATCGCAGATTTAATTCTTATCACTCGCCAATGTTACGTAACTCGTTTATCGTATGACAGCGTAACGGTGAGAATGAATGGGCGATTGGCTTATCGTTGGAACGTTTATCTTAGCTCGGCAACGGAAATTACAGAAAGAGCACACCTGCAAAAGACATAATATGTCAGTCAAAAGTCTCGTACTCTATATCAAGAGTATGAACGTCCGCTCTATCGATCGTATTTGCACCAAGCTCTTGAAACACGATAACATGCAGTTCTAGCCAGTCTCATCAAGCAGGTAATTCATCAGCAATAATAGCATTTCACAGCCATTGTATGATGGTATCGATCTAGTCAGTTATATCGAATTCAGACTAATCCTCCACCTTGATCCGTCTTTGAGGCTTAGGATAATTAAAATTATCCTTCATTTGTTAATAGAAGCTAGTGTTAAGCAAATATGTTTCATGGTTCTTTCATTTTTGCGCGCGAAGAATAGTACAAGAGTACTTAACAAGTATATACTTCTAAAAATAAGAATATACTTTTGTATATTATATTATATACTGTATACTTATATTTATATACCGAAAGAATTTAAATTGGAGAATATAAAGAAAAATTGAAGGAAATATGATGCTAATTCTAATAGAGAATTGTAGTGGCAAAATTAATATGCAATAAATCTTAGTATAAATATTATAGTAATTGAAAGAGCGATTAGATACTGACTAGAGAGAGAGAGAGAGAGAGAGAGAGAGAGAGAATTGTGAAACTTACTGAAAAGATGATACAGCTGAATCTTTTTCGGAAAATGAGATAATTATATGACATCCAGATTGATTTAGAAAACTGTTATGAATTTGCAGGCTTTTATGAGTACGTATTATACTGACTTTATTTTATATGCGTACTTACCATGATAGAACAGAAAACTATAATTATTTAACTAAAAGTATTTCATAATAAATTAATATATTACAACTAGAGCAACTAAATCAATAAAATTAATCAACTCGTAACGGCTAACGACACGCACAACTCATGCCAACTAACGACAACTCACAACTCGTGTTAATCAATGACAACAACTACCTTTACCTCCAAAGCGTCCCTTCTGAACAGTTTCCATACATACCACATACACGTTTTTATAGTCGTCCATGACCAAATATGATCACGTTCGGCCTTCCAGGCAACCGCTTTTCTGAAAGAGCCACAGACCTGTCGCTGGGCCCGATAACTCATTTCCCATCCCGTCTGCCGCGTCAGCATTTTCACTTTCTATCTGCACTGTAGCTCGTAATGCTTGCAAGTTCATCGAGTTTCACATAATTATTTCACGATACTACGATATAATAATGTAATAATGTTGGGAATTTAACTTTACCTATAACTTGTTCGCATTAAAAATAAAAAAAAAAAAATGTTTCACCCCTTATATGTTACGTTATTATAATTTCGGATTGATTTAAGAAGTATAACTAAATAATGAATAGTTATTTGTTTCGCAACAAATATCCGTGCTTCGTTGCTCAAAGAATTATGCTCTAACGAAAGGAAATTTTATTCTTCTCCAACGAGCCATAGCACGCTTAAACCAAGACGGATTTTAATCCCAACTTTACTCATAAACATTAGCCCCTTCTCGTTTCGCCTTTGCATCCCTTTTAATACATCTATATAAAAAAAAAAATCGAGGCGATGGAAACAAAAAGATACGGCCAGACGATATTGCGCTAGTGGAGAAATTTACGAGTAAATAAACGCCAGTCATATTTGATGATAAAATTTAATAAAGGTCCACACGGTTAGATATAGACCATGTTCCACAATTAGTTGCGAGGCCGGAAATTTGTCGAAAACGCGAGAAGAATAAGAAAACTTTGTTTCTGCAATCAGTTTATACCGTAATTCAAGCATTCTGTCATCGAATCAAATTCGACGCTATTGATACCAATCAATAATATGCTATTGAATTTCCTCATTGCAGTATAGCTGAATAAATAATAGTCCGTAGACTGTCTGCGATCGTTCTGCACACAAACGAAATTGGACACCGCTAAAATTAGTAATTAACAATCGATCTTCGTTCGTTAAAAAATACCAAACAAGAGTTTAACGAAGAAGTTCACAATAAATAAATACAATGGCTACAATTAATTGGTAGTGTAATAAATTTCGTATGATTTAATAGTACCTGCATATAACGACAAAAATTGGATATGAATGAAGATGAAACGCAGAACCTGATGAAAAAACTTTTCATTGGAAAACAAGGATATGCGCCAATACCTTTTGCCATTCTAGAAATTTTTATTATTATTTGATTTTCGTTATTTGAAGTAATGTTAGAAGGATTGTAAAATGAACCGGAAAATAATGGAAATTATAGAAATATTCATATGTTTGTGAATAAAACTAAATGATTTATGTCTCGTTTATTAAATGTTATAATTACTTTCTATATTTGATATATACATGTACAATTGGCTGTTTTGAACTTTCGGGAAATTTCATATTTTTATGAACGTAACCAGAAAAATGCAATCTAAATATCAATACGTTTCGCTAACTAAATACTATAACAAGTATTACACTTTAGATATTTCATATATTTGTGCGAATTATATGCATTCTCTGTATTTTTCTACCATTAGCTTTCTCATAAATAAATGCATGAGTATCAACAATCAATTACATAATTAATAATTATTACGTACAATGTTTTATCCAATCGCTGCTCGTTTACCAATAAGTGTTTAACAGATATTCTCGGGAAAACTTGTCGAGGCCAATCGATAAATGCATCGTCACTCTCGAAATTACTAAACTTTATTGCTGGAAACACGGTTAAAAAGATCAGAAAAAGTGTTGCGTTGAAAAATGGTATCGAATTGCAGGAAGCAACGTCGAGAAACAAAGAGGGGAAGAACAAGTTGTAGAACGAAAAAGTTGTTTTCGAGCTATTGTAATAGCCGCCACGTTATTTTCTATCTGGCGCTTTATAAGGGTAAAAGCATCGAAATGGCAAGGAAGCCAAAACGGCCATTACGAAGTGATAAAGAAAAACGTGAACCGCTGAAGAAACACGGATCAAGAAAACGATTAGATTACTCGAGCCCTGTAGTCGATTAGTCTTCACGATAGTTTACAGGTTCGCAAGAAACTTTCCAACCTAGTAGAAAAAGTTAACCGGCAATTATCTCGAGTGACTGGCTAAAGAATATAAGGGGCAACGAAGTTCAGACGAGAAAGATCGTAAAATTTTAATTGCTACATTATTAACGAATCGAATTGTATAACGCGAATATTAAATGAATAAATTATTAAAATTTAAACGAAATTATGGATTAAATTATAAACAGAACCACGCGCGCCAGTTGTCATCGAATGTAGCTTTAATTAAAATTTTTCTTCAACCGTTAATTATAAATATTCGATGCTACAACGTTGAAACAATGGGAAACGACACCAGCTGTAATCCCCTCACTTTCATCAGAAATAAAATCATAGAAAAATGAAAGATTAAAGAATTATTCACATTTGCTTCGTCGTTGAAAAAAGCGATTACAATCTACGGTTATTCAGTCTTTTGTTCCCGGGATCGACGGGACCAGGCTAAAGCGATTTCACACGGTTGCCTTCGCTTCTAAACGCTTTTTAAATTTTGTAGTTAAAACGAACTTTCTATCGACCATCGTTCTATGATAACATCTTAGCACAACTCGAAGCACGGACGAGAATACTTGCTGTAAGTTAGTTAAGAAGGCTGTTGTTCGAATAAGCTCAACGAAAGTATTATATTCGCGAGCGAGTGAAAAATGGGAGAAAAATGGCAGGGTCTCAGAGCGAAATAATAAAATTGAAGACAAAACAGGAATGAAAAGCTTGCGCATAGTTTGAAAGAAACAAAGGAGAAAAACTGTTTCGGTGTCGGCGGTGAATATTTTTACGCCCCTTTATTTCAGCTAATAGCCTGTCTCAACATTTATGTGAAAGTTCTCATTCACCTGCCTCTCACGGAGGATCATTACGATTTCTCTTTTATCCTATTCACGCCTCGACTTTCATTGATAGGACTTTCATCAGATCCAGATATTATTAGTAAATCTTCTACATAACTGGATTCGAATTCACTTCTGACACGAATAAGAATGACTGTGACGAAGTAATGATATTTACCAATTCATCCCTTTGCGAATGATATATAAACATTTCATATTAGAACTACCGATTTGTAGTATGCGAATGATTTGAAATTAAAGTGATGTAATGAAAACAAATAGATACACGTAATCGTGTCTAGCGTGTCAGATCGCTAATAAATATACTTTCCGTCGTAAGTATTAAGATACTTGCTGGTCTCACACAAGGAAATGATTTAGAATATGTAAAAAGAAATTTGTAAAAGTTATTTACATCGAAGTTGCAAATTAGGGTTATCATGTTTCCCTAAGTTTTGTAACAGTTGTGGACGGGAGTGTAAGTAAGAAATAAAGTATTAGGTTGTCGAAAACAAAAACAAAGACAAAAGTTTCTTCCTTTTTAGAAAGAAATAATCGATGAACAACATTTTTTGTTTTATATTATTTTATTGAGTTATGTATGATATGTTCCGATAGAACAAAATGAATCACACATAATTCAATGAAATAATATGAAACAAAAAATATTGTGCATCGATTATTTCCTCATAAAACGAAAGAAACTTTTGGGACAACCTAATAATAATTAATAAAAAACTTTGCTAACGACTAGCTTTGTGCTTTACGAGCATCGAAAACAGTTCTGGCGAAAAAAAGTGAAAAACATCGAGAATTAATTTTGCCAAAAGCATTTGCATGCTTTCAGTAGTTTGCAAAATCACAAAATATAAAACTCGTCATTTTTAGTTCTAACGTTAGGAAAAACGAAATACTCTTCGGAACAATAATTTTGCAATATTTCGTGTAATATCTCCTGGGTTTTAAAAAAAATCGCAATTGTAAAAAAGTCGTAATGAAAAGAACGTATGGTAATTATAGCCAGCAATAAAAGTAGCAGTTGACAAGAGAACAAACCAATAACTACGCTGCAAGCCAGCGATACGAATTGCAATTACATGAGTAATTCAGCAACAATCAGCAAATGGTAAAGAGTCGCGCCGCCCATTGGCCTATCAGTGGCCTTATTGGATACTTGTGGATTATATGAACAGCATTTTAAAGATCTCGTGATTTCATTCGGAACAACGAGTTTTGATACATCGAAAATCGTGTAATTTTACTGCATCCAGTAGCGTGAAACAACTTCTGCAAACACGCATCGTTTGCAAATGCATTATCATTGGCCAAAATTCATTTAGTATTCGATGTAATCTCACCAAAGACATGTCTCAAAGGAAATGAAACAAAACTCTATTATTCTCCATGATAATTACTATAATGAAACGAAGAAGAATGACAAACAGAGATCAATAATTTTCATTTGGATTTACATAATTATTCGGATTCGTACAATCTATAAGAAGGTCATTTTTATTAAAACAAAAAACTCTACGATATTACGATACAAAATTACAGTGTAATACTATTCCAAAATGATTAAAAGCTGTTTCACTCATAGTGGTTATAAGTACTTGAGCATTGTTGTATTTTTAATATTACTTTTAAATATCAATTAATTAGATCTAATTGTAACTATATCAAATTTCGTATCACTTAAGAGTATTTTTACGAGTATCTTTAGAATATTTTATGACTACGAAACTTTAGTATTATAAGAATGAAATGTATAGCATCTGAAAAAAGATACTTCATTGGAAAATACTTTTGTACTTTTATATTACTGTATACTTATTTAGATTTAAATAATAGGCACAATATGCTTTACGTAAATAAAAATAACCTCGTTATAAGAATTGTATGAAGATTTTTCTCAGAGATTGTTAAACTGCTGATATTTATACAAATTCGCGTTTTTATGTAATAAAAAAAAATTGATCTCAAATAGAAAATTGTTTCGACTATTAAATATCGCAAGGGATAAATATACTTCGCACATTTCTTATGATTCTGTATATTATGTACATTCCATGAATTGTTGTATCTTGAAGCTTCTCATAACTGCATAAAAATCCGCAATCTAGCGATCGTATTCTAAGGAGCACAACAATTGCAATTTGTTCCTTTGTTAGTTGCCATTTATATGCTTCCGAGTACAATACCTGAGAATGGTAACGGATTTGTAGAACTATCGGGAAACTGGTGAAAGCTTTTGTTTCGAGATATGAGAAAGACTCGAAAGCGATCGAGTGCGTTCGTTTATTTCGCTTTTATTGAGGTCTCTGCAACGGGGCCTGCAATTCCGCGCGGTTTGGGCGCAGCCGGTCCGTTTCAATTAACGATAACGTCATTTAGTCGCTTCACAAAGGGATTTGCAATTTCGAAACAACCTCGGGATGAGACTACCTGTGAAAACGCAAAAACGTTTCGACATAAGAACTAAACTGATTCATTGAAACAATGAAAATAAAATAAAGAAGCGGAATCATCCAACACTTTCTATAAATTTCATTCACGAGAATTTATACATATAAAAGCCGTTATCTAAAATTTTAATTTTCTTCTCTTCTTGTTCTCTTTCTTAAAGTAAGAAGAAGGATTTTCTATCAATTTCTGTTTTTAGAAATCCTCTTTTGTAGAGATTCGTTGTTCTAGCTATTAAATGATTTTATGGTTAAGACACGGGTCTATCGGTTCCATGAACGAGTAGATCAGCCCATTACAACCGTTCTCATTCATCATTTATCTCACCTTTCTCCTATCACCCTTACTTGAACCTCTCCTGTTCCTCAAGAACGGGCAGGGAAAGCTTAAAGGCCGAAGAGGAAAAATGAATCTGGAAAGATCGAAGAAAAGTCTACAAAAACCAATCTTGGCGAGCAAAAACAGAAGGAAAAGACAGATAAATGGGAATACGATGGTCAAAGATAAAACTCGAAAGACAGAAGAAAATATCTCCGAAAGGATTGCGAGCTGATGATTAAATCGTTCACTGAAAAAGTAAAAACTGTTAAAACCTATACAAATCTTATCTACAGAAACTACTGCAAATTAAACAAATATCTAACATCATCAAAGAAGTCGCTCTATCGTGTTTCCATAATTTTAGAGAGATTTTACAAATCACTAATACTAGCAAATATTTAACATAAGAGTAGCATGTTTGTAATATCGCAATGGAATATATTATTATTATATATTCTGATATTTGTAGTTTAATGATGGTTTATTTACAATGAATGGATTGTACAGATGTAGACAGAAAAACGATGGTTGTTTAGCATGAACTAGTCACAATAACGCGCTATAATTTAGTGGTTCACTCGCAACTCTCGCTACAACGGATTCAACGTTCTCTCTCGACAAAGACTTCTCGATTCACACTCTCTGACTTCCCAACTAATAACTGACTGACTTCCCGATTGGCACTGCCTGCTTTCGCATCCCTTTTGTCTTTCCTTAGACCCACCACGTAGGCCTTTTTTACAAAACTATACAATTGAAGAACGTCTCGGCTCTCGCGACATTGTATGTGGTTTACACGCTAACTCCTAGGCCTTTTGTCCGCGATACTACATGTTCGATAACGAAAGAAATAAAATTCTACGAGTAAATTCTCTAAATTAGAAATTAATCGCAAGTAACTCTCCGATTGGAAAGTTATCAAATTGTAAAAACTGTTTGTGCAAATTATCTTTTGTGCCTGAAGGATTGGAACTTAAAGGTATAAGAAAGTAATTTATAATATATAATCTATTGTAAGATAATCTGTTCGTGGAAATTTAAATCGTTTCAATAAAGAAAAGAAATTTATAATCTGCCACTTGATACCTAAGTAACTATAACGATATCATTGACTAGTAAATTATCGCATAAGAAGGTTTCCATCTTTTAACTGAAAATCAAATATTCGCGATATTTAAGCGAAAAGTTAACAGGTATGGAGAAAAATCTGTGCCTGAAAGAAATTGATAAATATATTCGATCCATTCTATATGGATTTACCAGATGCTAAAACGCAGAAAGTGCCTGGGATAAAATGGCGTGCAACGTTGTGGAGAGAAGCTGAGCTGCTTCCAGCGTAACAGGAGATAACGCAGACTCGTTTCTCGCTACATAAACTCATCTTCCACGGGCGCAACCCGTGGACTGACTACGACTATACAACAGGGAACGAAAATCCTGCCGGAGATCGGGCTTGAACCTCACTCGAGCGCGTTCTTTCGTTACTGCTCGCGAAAAATGTCGTGCGCCCATCAAAAGCCGCTCAACCGAAATAAATCGCGGAGACCAGTTAAAAAATGGAACCCGGTTGATCATTCGGATCCATGTCAAAAAACGTAAAAGAAAAATAACACACTGGTAAGAAAAATTGATAATTACATAAAAATTATAAAGAAACCTGGAAACAGAAGAAGAAGGAAATTCTATTGGCTATTTAAATTTATGTAAATAAGGAAATTAATATAGGGAATAAATTTGAAAGAGATATAAATAAAGAAAATTAGAAATACCAAATGGAATCCCGTTAGTCATTCAAATTTATATGAATGACAAAATGAATGGGAGTAAATCGGAAAAAATATAAATAAAGAGAATAAAATGCAACCCTCTCAGTCACTGAAATTCGTGTAAAAACGAAAAATGTAGTAAATGAGGAGTTTGAGAATTATTATGCATAAAAATTGCGAAGCTTATAGAAAATTTTAGAAAATTTTATAATCATGAACTGAAGTAATCTGGACCTGTAATCGTTTACGACGTGAAACTAAAAAAATATTGCACTTAGAAAAATGTCTCAAGATTATTTCGTAACCTCTGAATAAAAATTCTTAATAACTATTTAACCAGCCAATGGGGTGGCCAAACGAAAAATTGAGTTTGTAATTCGAGCATATTCAATCTCGTATTTGCATTTTATGCAAATTTAAAGAGAGGCAGAGAGAAATAGGCGTCCGTATAATTGGAAATTTAAAAATCGTGTTGGTGAAATTCCTACAACAGTGAACACAATTTTAAAATGATAAACATTTGTAAATCGATAAACTACGATTCTCGATTCCACGGAAGAATTATTAATTATTTAATGTAGCCTTTCTGTTCAGACAAGAAAACAAAATGTAATAACAGTTTGGATATGGAAAATCTGAGATAAGGACTGGTAGATACTAAGAGCTTACTCGTAGTTTTCCTTCGCGATAATTTTCGTCGGAATACTTGGAGGCAACTTCGAACGCACTTACGAAATTTTAGGAGGAAATCCTCATAGTTATCTCGAAAACTACTCTCATCTGAAGTTTAACTTACTTCTATCGCTATGATTCCTCTTAAAATTATTCTGATAGTGAACAACAAGTAAACACGAGATTTTAATAATTTCGACGAGTCCAATTTCACGTCCTAATTAAATTCATCGTGCGTTATTACGATACCTCTATTAGCGTTCCACTACGCGAGATATAACGTCGAAATGACCGACATTATGAGTAAATATGCACGTGCACAGAGAAAATTTGCACGCATCCTATAAATATTTGCAAATTATCTAAAAATACAAGAAAAATATATCATCCTCTATTGCTTTTATTCTTAGGATAATAGAGACACGTACTATATTTGTATCTGGTATTGTTTTAGAAAATGAAATTTATATAATAGTTTCGAATTACAAATGCTAAAAATATATGGAAAAGATTAATGTTGGGAAGTTGTTTTATGTTATGCGATGAATCGCGGCATAAGTTAGCGACACGTAATTATGGCTAGACATTTGTCCCCAGGCATATGAGACGGAAACTAATTCTATCCGAGTTACGCTAGACGAATTTGTAGAGCAATGTATATGCATAACTCATGTTCTCGCACATAATGCTTGTTATATGTTTTGCAAAAGCTAAGTAACACAGGGGAATGAGAAAGTTATTCTAAAAATGAAATCACAAAAATATTCTTCTGATATTATTTTAAAAATTTATAAAATATTTAAAATATTCTAGGCAAATATGAAAAGTTCTTGAATACTCTAGTTTTACAAAATTAATGGAATAACGTTTCGAAGAAAGTCAGAGGTCAAAAATTCAAGTTAGAATTGAATATAAACGTTACTAATGAGATCGATTGAAAGGTATACTCGATAGTTTTCTTCGAAATACAAAGGGACATTAAAGATAAAAACTTCCGACTTCTTTCAGGTATCCTTCTTCTCAACCAGCCCGGAACTGTCCAACAAACAACGCTTCGAATATTTCTCGCGTACAATACCGAGCGATCACTATCAAGTAAAAGCAATGGTGGATATCGTGAGGAATATAGGGTGGCGTTACGTATCTATTATATACGAGGAAAGCAATTACGGAATTAAGGTAACGTATGTTTTTCTCCATTGATATTAAGCCAGATATTTTACAAATTGTATATATTAATTAAATTTTTATGTTATTGCTGAAAGTGTAGTGTACAAATAATGTATGACTTTATACTGGTCGGAAGATTTTCGTTAAAAATTTGGGGGAAGGTCATTGGTCTCTTTAAGTCGCTTTTACGAATTCCAAATAGCAATTTCCATTAGATATTAATAAATAATAATAATAATAAATAATAGTAATAATAAATAAATATCATAAGCATACTCGTTAAACAGTTGTATTTATTTTTCGTTAAATAGCTACGTTCATTTTCTACAAAATGAAGTATTGTATATTTTATACTAACCGGTATATATTCATAAACAAGGTTCGTAAAAATTCACTGTTCTCTTTTATATCATTTCTATGGGAATGGGAAGATAATTTTCGTAGAAACCGCCCTCTAGTGTATCGTTCGTTCCATTTCCATTTTACCAAAAAGTAAATCACATGAAGCGGAATATCCATCGTTTTAATGACCGATACCTGAATTACGGCGTGAAGATAATTATTGGACTTATACGTAACTACAATGAGGATGAGTGATGAATTAACAAGGATATATCGCGTCGATGTGCATAGAGAAAATAAGCGGATACGCGCAAAAAATACGATCTCGCCCCTGTGAAATTCGGTACGAACAGTTGATTGATTCGGCCGGATAAGTGTTCTGAAACAATGCATTCAACAGACAATGCGATCACAGCTGCAGCTATCAACTCCAGAAAATACCCATTTAACCATCACGCATGGCGTATTCATTGTAATTTTTAAATAAATGAATCTCTATGATCAAATTACCGCGACGCACTGTTCACACGAGTCGAATGAATACCACATTATTTCGTCGAATTTTCAGAAACTTGTCACTGTCAATTAGTAGTTGAATATAACAAAAGTATAAATCTGTTCTCTACCCTACGAATTTTATTTTGTTTAAACAGAATTGCCATCGTTCTTCATTTTCCAAACCATAAACTCCATTACGAAGGGTAAATCAGTACATGTATTTTTTTTTTTAATTGTCAAATAATTCTTACACATCCTCAGTTTATATTTTCCACTGTCTGTCACGTTCCTCATTTTTTTAAATAAAAAGGCAAAGAAGGATGAGATTATATAAAAAATAGAGAATGCTTTTGATACCGTTAAATTGCAGTCACATTAATTTACATTAAAATCCACGAAACTGCATTATAGCATCCGTTCAGCCAGAGAACGTGAAAGCTACTCGACCACAATTCACCGAATATTTCACGGCACACCAGAAACTGCAGTGTATTTCATTTGCCTGACATATACGTAATCAAATAATTCCGTGCAAGAGCGCGCTAGTCGTCAGGGTTCTTTCATTTTCTCTGTTTCGGCCGCGGGCTGCCTTGTTTAACGTGACGATCACAAAGGTACAATTCTAGGCTGCAACTTGCCAACGTATGTATTCATTTTTGGACGGTCTCCTCTTTTTTCCGGTCTCACGTCGCGTCACTCATTCCCGTCTGCTCCACGACTTCCTATTGCTGTCGTAATCGCCACTATGCTAATCGAGCGTAATTAAAACCACAGAGGACTGAGTTATTTTGGGAAATTATTCTTAGCAGTGAACGTCATGGAGAGAAATTTACTGAAATTTTCCTTCACGCTAGTCGTGCGTGAACTAAAACCGCGTGACGATATGACAGATACTATATGTGTTCGTCTTTGTATATACGACAGATAATAATTTTTAAGTCAATAGATATTTTATTTCATGTTTAATATCTTCTTATCGATATCAATGCTTTTTCGTTCGTTCTTTATTTATTTCAATTTTTTATCTCGTGTAATTACTGGATCGAGAAAAACATTTTCCGAGTTTTACTGGTCCATCATTTCAGATTTTATACGAAAGCGATAGCATGTTCGTTTTAATAAAACTCGAATGAATTTATCATTCGGCCTAATAGCTTTAATTTTTAGAGAAAAGATTCTTTAACGATTCCTTAATTGTGAATTTTATTTCCTTTGTCTTTTATATTACTAGCATAAATTTACATGTAACATTGTTGAATAAATTTTATGTCAGATGATTATATTCCTCCATTTATCCTAATATTGTACTTCCATTTATAAATCGTCTATTCCAATTTTAATTTCACTGGAAAGGACGGCAACGTATAAAGGAGAAAAAGACGATAACGACATTGTAATTGCAATTGTGCAAGGAAGATATCGGAACAACGAGGAATAGGAAAGAGACACGGAGATAAAATTCGCTACGTTTTCGCGAAACAATGTAGAAGAAGAATACGTTTGTAACATGCATGCATAATATTCGGAATTAATTCGTTGAACGAAAGAAAACAATTGAAGAAAGGGTAAAGAGAGAGAGGGAAACAGATGAAAAATGAACATATCGCGTGCAAAATCTTGAACACTCGCCTGTTAATAATACGATCACGAAACGAGTAGCGTGCGTGCATAAAACAAATCGGCTTTACATCTCATTAGAGTACCACGAGAACGAAATTAATAGACGAGCGTAGTGTAAATGCATGCATGTAAATAAACGATTCGGTATTTCATATCGATATACATCGGCAACCGAAACGAACTGTACATGTTGCAATATCGATGTTAATGGACTCGTTCGACATCGAACTCCACGATAATTGGTATCTCCAATTCTTTTAGCTTAAAAGGGGAAAAAAATCTAAAAAGAAAGAGTGGTGCCACTCTGATAATAATAGTTTAATGGAATTGTAAAAAGAAATAAAAGAATAGCAGAAGGGTTTAACGAGAAATATACGAGCGAGAGATTAGGAAAAACGAGAAATAATAAGCCACTAAGTAATCGGGATAATTCGGCAAAAATTGAGAATAATAACAGCAATAAACATTGATTTTGAAAGTAAGCTCTCGCTGGATTAATATATTAATTGTACAATATTCTCGATGGAGAAAAAAGATTTCTGAAGAGGATAAAATACGTTTAGCGTCTGTAACTGAAAGAAATGGAAGAATGAAATTTCCTGAGGGCAAAGCTAGAATTGAAAGTTACGTTTGATACAGTGAAAGCGAGTAGTTGGATATGTCAACCATGTGATATTACATCAGACACATGATATATAACATGCAACGTACGCTACCTACCAGACCTCCATCCAAAGTTTTAAGAAATTTTGTGACAAGTTTTGCAGGACAGATTGAAATGTTGAAACTTTTATAAAGAAGATTTATTTCTGGAATGTTAAATTTCGAACAAACCTTACGTTTGGATAGATATGGAGAATCATAGGAAGATAATTTAACCGTTTAATGTGCAGTGATGGATAAAAGAAAGTTCAACTGCTAAGTGAAAAGCGAACTACAATTTTACAAAATTATGGAATTATATTTGACAAGAGCAATTAATCTATGTTATATACAGGGTTTGAGAATCGCTGTACATCCATCTTCTGGCGCTTAGAGAAGTTTACCAAGCTTCAGAGATATTTTACTAGCTTCTTAGATATTATAATATTAAATAACAGACGAAGTGTCGTACCTTTTTTATTCTTCATCTTCGTTTTATTTTGATTCGGAGAAGCGTCTCTTAAATATTCTACCATCTGTTGCCGAACATCCTGTATATTCCAGTTACCGTAACGTAGTAAAAAGTGTCGAATACAAGTTATAACAATAATATTCATATACGCAAGTATTAATATTAAACTTCCATTTGTCCATTTAGCATTATGTATACGTACAATATCGATTTTCGTGATTTGGAACATTCGGCTACCTCTAATTTAATTGTTCATTTATCGTTCTGTTGACACAGGTACGCCAACAATTATCGAACTTTGAAATCTCTCTGTTCGTGTACGTTCCCTATCAAACTAAATATCTGCTACAATTATCTTTGAAACGACATCAAACGATAATGCTAAAAAAAAAAAACAGGACTGATTTACCTTGGAAAAGGAAAGAACATATATAATCCTGAAACAATCTCTAAAAAAATGAAAGAAAATATTTAAAAGTTCTAGATTCGATCTCCTCTTTATTTCATATCCAACATGTATATTTCGAAATTATAATTCAAGTGCAATTAATTATAGAACTAATGAGCTCAACGTGCTTTAAATCGGCATGACATTCAACTAGCTGCACAGTTGGGAAATCGTGGTCGAATAAATTCTTCGTGTTAAGCACGAGTGAATGAACGAACGCAATTAGAATGGTACCGACCAACCGACCGAGGTTACATTACAGTCCGTTAAATACTTCATCCTAGGCACGTTAAATCGCGTGCATATAGTCAATCCCGCGACATTTTGCACAGCGCGAATAGACGGAAAAACGAGGAAGGGAGCAGACGTACGATAGAGAAAACAGGCACACACCTAATTAGGTTCTTCTCGAAATACGTAGCTACATAACAAACGACCTTGCATGGCCCACATTATCCTCACGCCAACCGACGGGACAGATGCAGTTTTCTGCGCGTAAAAAATTCCTTCGAATAGATGATAAGCCTTGTCTTACTTATTCGTATCGAAGTCGACCGATATTTGTCCGTTAATGTTATTAACAATTAATCGTGCCGCTGAAAAGTTACACCGATCGACTTCATAAATTGAAATGTAGAAAAATTTTCTCAAATTTATATGAACAAAGGAGATTCTTTCAAATTAACAGAAAGACTATCGATGTTATTTCGAGAAAGATATTTGAGATCGATGAATATATCGCCGAATCGTGTATTTAATTATACATTAACATTATACATTATACGTTACTATTATACGCAAGGATGCTATAGTTAAGTCTTTTGATTTTGATTACATAAATTTGCAACTTGCTAATTCCATAGGAACGTAGAAAGTACTGCATCCAGTTAATAATTTCCTAATTAATTTATACATTTTCGCAACAGTTCTGAATATTGAACCGTATGGATTCTCCTGAGCAATAGGCATATAGAGGCTCGGGAAAATATTTGAACATTTCTATTGAACATTGAATATTTGAATTTCATTTTTCTCAGCAGCATATACGTTCTATAACACAATATTCGGCCCAAATTTTCTTCTGGTATAAAAACAGCTCTAACGTCACGAAATTGCTGTACAGGTATACGCCGTTTAAGATAACAGGACAATTACCAAATTAAACTCCATACTGATACTCATCTTATCCTAAACCATATGAAACTCTATTCGAAATAATTCAATAGATAGCCAAACAACCTTGACTTAAACAATTTACGGCTAACGGTCAAATGCTTGTGGTTAATGAGATCTAGTCTCGAATCTTTAAGAGTTAGTAGCCACGAACTTGGAATTTCCAAAGTCAGGAAACGTTGTCATCGAAAATTTATGATGGGAGAATTTTTAACACAGGAACTCAAGCTTGAGAATATTTAACACGAAAATTAAAAATTTAAGGACTTTACTTTCTTAAAGAACCACAGAAGCTCCAGATTTAAAAAGGTTATCTCTAGTCGAAGTTAAAAACTCGAATCTCAAAATTTTCAAAGTCGGGAAGCTTCAATCTCGAAAGCACAGTTTCCAAAAGTTGAAGAGCTTAGATAAATAGATAAATTGGAAAGCGTAGATCTTGGAGTAAATATTGATCTAGGCACGTTCAGATCAAAAAGCTTTGACATCTCTTATCTCGCGAACTCTCAAGCTTAAAACGACTCGAAGTCAACAATGCACTGATCTATCTAAGCTCTGAAATCTTGATACCGCCGGTAAGTGCTACCATGTCGCAAAAAAAGATTGATGATCGTGGTATCCCGAAGGCGTTCTAATTACCATTTATGTGTCGCGTGAAAGCACGATCTTATGTCAAGATGAATATAAACTCGTTGTATCGCGGAAAAAAAGTATAAAAAAGCGACGAAAGCGACGAGAATCGTTCATTAAACGATGGTCTAGTGGATACAGATATCTTACAAAAATGTCACAGTCAATAAACAATATCGCGATACGGTGGAATTTCGAGATTGATAAATATTCACTCAGACACGGTTGAAAGGATAACCTTTCCTTGTTTCGATAACCATCTCACGTTTATCCCTCTTCTTCGTTCGAAGTGTGGTATAATAACCAGACGTCTGTAATGGTATAAAATTGACTTTCACGTACACGGTAAAATCGAATTTTCACGCGATCCAAAGCGAAGGGGAGCTAGGTATTCCATGAGATGTACTGATTGAAAACGATGAAAGGGACGTGAATACAGGGCGTGATCCTGGCACGATAATGCTTGCATGTTTCGAGTTAGATCTCGATAGATTGCGATAGATTACTCTATGTACTTACAACATAAATTTAATTTGTTTTTAAAATAAAATCAGGTATATCTCGAAACGTACTTCTGTCCACTTCAAACTCTTTCATACATGTACATGGTACATGCAGCAAATAGAACATTAAAATAGTCAGACTATTAATTTGTACATAATTTGCTTTCACGAATAAAATACAGAATTTTAGAGTTAATTTTAGAAATATTACATAGTTTCTTCATTTTTTTTTTCTTTTTTTTTTGGTGGATCGTCTCATATTGTGCGTTGTACGTTGTACGTTGTCACGTCGTGTGTACCCGTGACAGCCAAATTGTAATACATTCTGTCAACTTCGCTTGTAATTTATCGCGACTCATCACGTACCCACTTCACCACTACAGAACAATGGACAGGTGTATGGCCAGCGGAACGCCATTGACCTAGATATTGATTCAACAATGACATATGCACGTCCTTTCTCCTTCCCCCACAAGCACGTATATGTTACTGAATGCATTTTGTTCTTGAGGGTTTAAGATGCACCCTTCATTTCCATACGTTACACTCTATATATACAAGACAGTATTTTCAATTGATGTACATGTACATACAAGAAGAACGAAACCAAAGATATTAAATATTCTTTTCTTTTTTTTTCTTCCTTGACCTAAATTCTATCTCTTTCCGTGACACTCTTACAGTAGTTCGAACGGTATTAAAAAAATTAAATATTATTATCTGCAAAGTATTGAATACGAGAACGCAATATTATTTATCTTCTTTTTCTCCTTCCTTTTCTTCTTCTTCTTCTTCTTTTTCTCCTTTACCATCTCGTTTTTTCCTTTTACTCTTCCTCTTCCTTCTTCTTTTCTTCTTTTCTAACCGTCTTTCCAGCCAATGTCCTCAGCTCCATTGAAATCGAAAAATTTAAATACCATCTTCTCTGCAAAGTATAACAAAGATGATACTGTATAATAACGCAACGGCATTTATCGTCTTCTTCCCCTACCACTTCTTTTTCTTGTTCTTCCTTTCTCGGACTAAAACTATTTCTTGCAAAACATTCTCGTTTGACCAAAGTTCAAGAAATCAAATACTATCCCCTGGAAGATACTGGGAAGAAGAATACAATGCTGTTATGTTCTTCTTTCTTTCTTCTCTCTTCTTCCCACCTCCATTCTATAGGTACGTCTATTTTCTCGATTCATTCTACGTTAAAGTTGTTTCTTTATCTTTCCCGGATTCTATCTACATTCTCTTCCACAATTAGTGATAACTATCTCACTCCTCATCCCACTCAAATTCACTCCTCTTTCCATAAAAGAAGAACGACAGAACTATTTATCAAAATTTCCATCTGGTACCATCCTCTAAAAACAGCCATTCATCATCATTGTCTTTTCGTACATGTGGCTGCTCTCTCGAAGTTTCGTGCACCTGCATTTCCTATTAAACACTTGCACGATTGTCTTTATGTTCCATTTTATTGGCCGTAATGTTCTGCGTGATATTATGCAATTCCTATTGTGCATATCTCACTAAAATGGAATTAACGACTTCCCATTCGTAAATGGGAAATTTACTTTCCAATGGTAAATTGGCCATTCGTTCAAAACTCCAACACTTACTAATATTTCTGATAATTTACCAACTGTGTAACAGCTACGGGAAAATAACATTAAGACGTTCGAACGAGCAATTACGGGAACAGCTTTGGCGAGTCACGGTTCGACAATAACATATCTCATTAATCTCCTCGTAACCGATGTGACGGTTCTCTCATAAGTATAATATGGTCCTAAATCGATGCGGAAGGAAACAGGTCAGACTGTGAAATCGTCGACGAACTATCGGGACTTCTTCTTTCTTCCTTCCTTTTCGCTGTGATTTGAGAAAATTGCTTGCTCGTAAAAATAGGGAAGAAGCGTAAAATGCTGTTACGTTTCGAAGAGAAGAAAATGGGAAGATGGATCATGCAGACAGCAGAGCGACGAGCTACGTTAGTCTAATAATTCTCTTGAATCTTTAACGATACCCTCCGGTGATTTCTGCATTCTCGTTACTCGCTGCTGCCAAGCTTGAATTATTCTCACTGCACGATGCATGGAAATACGACATTTTTCCCTTCCCCCGGTCTCCGCTGCGACACATTCACGCTGCATACTTTATTTCAATATAATGCTTATCCTCGCGTGGTTGCGGTACGCGCGTGTGCATTTTCATTATCGTTAGAAACTGATTCGACCGAGCGAAGAAAAATGAACGTTGTAAATTACCGTTCCGCGTGTTTGTTCTCTTTTTTATCTCCCTAATCCTGTCGTAAGTTCTCGCGAAAATGTATTCGATGATTCCGGGGATATAGGATGTTTTATAATTCGTGGACAACCAAAATTCGTTAACATCGCAGATTTTCTCCTAAACAAATCCATAGCCCAGTTTATTTCCAGCGGATTAATTTGAAAATCTATACCGGATATGAATTTTAAATAAAATAAAATATACGTATAATATTCGTTATTTGTAATATACGTGGAAAATAATGTTGGTCAGATATTTGTTTAAAGAAAAAAATATGTGATGCGAATTCCCATCTTCAGATAAAATCGCACGATTTTTTTATGACAAACGTATCAAGGGCAGATGAATTATCTCGCCATTCTACATTGGTATTTGTATCTTATCGAAATGACTATGTACCATTTTTACGAGTGGACAATTGTTCACGAATATATAGGTATTTTTTTAGTTACAATCATTCGTTAAATGAAAATAGTCAGAAAATATTTTTATACACGTCTACTACTATTTTTATTTATCGAATCATTGTACCGTAAGAATTAATCCGACGTAACTATTAATGATGCACATCTGATAAGTTTTACCGTTGAAAGTAGTTAAACGCTGCAATAAAATAATAATGTAAACTCTGGAAGACGACTAATACATCGTTGAAGCTTAAACAACACTATAAAAGTTTTCAAACAATTCCGATTCACGAGATCGATGTCTTTTTCTTCCGTCAAGAACACGATTTATAGGAAGACTAAGTAGTACAACACAATGAATAACGAATAACTGTACACTTGAAATCAATAAAAGTCTCGTATCGAATCGATCAAGCAGCCATTTCTGTGTAATTATCTAAGAGATACACGCTATCATCGACAGCGTTACGTCCATTTATGCTAGTTGTTTGAACGAAACGATGACAGAGAAATTAATCTCGGTTCACGTCGGATGTATTTGACATCTAAGAGCCGATATTAACCGGGCGGGTGCTAACGCGTAATTTATTTCTACGGGTCGAATCATCGGATCGCGGCAATCTGTCGAGAGATCAACATCAGACACGTGTAACAGCGGATCGATCAACACGGAAGGACACAGAGATGGCAAAGTTTACCTATCGTAAAACGGAAATCGATAACGAGCGACCTTATTACGCGACGACGCGAATTAAACTATTTTCCCCCGGAATGAAATCAGAATCGATCGCAAGAACGTAGATCTTTATTAGACGAGGCTATCCATCTTTTTTTCACTCCCTCGCCTTTTCCTTACGAATCGAAAGGACCGTTGGAGAAACGAATTCCAGTATAGAGATTCGTTCCATGTTCTTAGCTATCAGTTCGTTTTTTTATTTTTCTCGCTATTTACAAGTATAATCCATCTCGGAAATGTACTAACCTTTTTATGTCGTATTTAAGAGCGCATCTTTTCATCAAAGGTAAAGTCCAAAGGTAAAGTGATTCGCTCAGCATCGTCGTCTTTGAAACGGAATTTTGCTGTCTCTTCTTCTTTCGTCTCGTTGTTTCAAAGCCTGCTTAGGGTCGCAGTCGCGATACATACCGATAAACAGAAACGAAGAAAATAGAAATTCAATGTGATTACGAAGACACTGTTCGGTTTGTTACAGGCGTTCGAAGAGCTGGAAGAACTGCTGGGAAAGTACAACATATGCATCGCCATTAAGGAAAAATTGGTGAAAGATTCTGGCGTTGCCGAAGAGAAGGCTTATGACGAGATAGTCTTGAAATTGTTAACCAAACCGAGAGCACGAGGTAACCCATTTTTGTCCGAAATATTAAATAACAGAATATAGAAAAAATAGAATTTCGCATGAAATTCAAATCCCTCGGTGAGAAATATTCGATTTGTCCTCGTAAAAAAGAAACAAAATTTGAAAAAGTACGTGGATTGTAAAAATCGGTTTTTTTTATTTATAACTTTCACGTGACGTTGAAATATTTAGAGAGAAAAAAAAGTATTGAAACCGGAGGCGTGATCAAAATGATATATAAATAAAATAGAAGAAAAGCTGCACAGTTAGCTTATTTTTGAGTACGGAGCAGAAGTAAACTGTAGAAATAAATTAAAGATCCAATGGCAAACAATTCCGAAATCGTAAGATCCACTCGCAACGATTGCCGGTTTGGCCAACTCGATAGCAGGCAATCGTAAATTGGAAAGCTCACAACTCTAAACACATAGCTATCGATTTTTCGGCTATAACCGCGTTACATATAACCGCGTTGCCTAGCACGTAAATAGCTGATATCATTGGAGAAAATTGAATACTACTAAGAAACATACATTTTCTAAAATTAAAAATGTACAAAAATATTCTATTTTATTTCTATTCTATAATTAAAATTGTCCACAGTATCTGCAAACTTATAGACATTTTGAAAATATTCTCCAATTGAATATTTTCCGTGTTTATATATTTGCCTGTTTAAAGTAAAAACGTATAAAGAAATTGAACTTTATTTTTATCCTACGATTTAAAGTATCCTTATGTGTTTCTTAAAATTTCTTGAATTGGATATTTCTACTAATCTAGTAATCACTGCAACGAAAAATATATGAAGAAATTTTATTCCATCTTTATTTTACAATTTAGAATTATCGCTATATAGGAAAATATTTTGTAGAAAAATTTGAAGTCAACTATTCAAACATATCCACGACAAAATGAAAAATTTCTTATTAAAGATTTCACAGGAAAATAACTTCTCAGAAACTTGTAAACGTCACGTAAAAGCAGCTTCGATAAACAGCTGCTAAAATGCATTTATTACACGTAGATGGAAAACAATCTAGAGAATTCTCAACAATGATAGCACTCTCCACGATAATTAACATTTACAGAGAAATTTTCGGTTCGCGAAATATTCGCGTGTATTTCACAAACGAACTTCTATCGAGTTATCAAAGTGTATTTGATACGACAAAGCTCGCTACTAAAGGAAGAGGGATCGATCGAAACGAGACGAAGGGGAGAAGACTGGCCCATCGACATGAAATTGAAACGAAAGAACGGTGAAACAAAGATGCTTCCGGTGGAACATAATAAAAGAAAAAGAAGAGAGTCTTTTAGCTTTGAATGATAGAGATTCTTATCTTAACCGTGCTCCCATTTCGTTATCAAAATGGGAGGAAGCTAAGACGACTCGATACTTTCCCAGATAAAACGTGAATCCCTGGAATTTCATCGACTTGTCCCGTAACTTCTCAGTTCCTTCGAAATAGGACTGGGAAAACTGAATCTCTTCGCTTTTGTTTCTATTAAAAGAGCGCCTCCTTTATCAAGTAAAAACGGCTATCCTAAGTCAGACACGATCGAGGACAAATACAATAGTCAACCAGAAAGTTTAACGAACAATTTTTCGATTTTATCTACGTATTTATCTTATACGAAATTAAGATCGGTAAAAATTTTCAATATTTTTCAGTTTTCTAATAGATGATCTTTTCAAAAATATGATCGCAAGATAATTTGATTTCGTGATCTCCGATATCGTTATCATAATTTAATATTACTCTTGAATTTATTTTAGTAGTTAGAATAATCAACAGCAATGCAAACATTTAATCAATACATACCTATATTTGATTATTCAATTTATCTCTCAAATAGAGGAAACCATTAATTTGGAATAACATAATTTATATGATACAAATTCTCATGTAACTCGATATCAGAGAATCTTATTTGTAATCAAACCTGTCGTAAAATATTGCAACGCAACTTCGAACATTTATCTCACGTTATGGAATATTTTCGTGCACATTGCGCATCTTCAGAAGAGAAAAGTTCGACGTATCGAAAAATCTATAAAGTTCTTCAATGTTCATGAATACAAAGCTAGAATTACCGCGACGTGAGAGTAGACTAGTTAAGATCCAACTATGTGTAACCTATTTCGTATGAACGGGTTTCGCCGTCATTGAACTTTTCACTAGGTTCTCTTTAATCCTTTCATAATGAACAGTTCCCTATGAACAGCGGTACGAAAAAGTGTTTTGGCACTTACTATAAAAAGTTTTTGTGCGTATATTATGCGTAGAATAAAGTCTGTAATGCATTTATTCAAAATATCAAGGTGCAAAAATGTATAATGTATCTACAATAAAATACTCGTAATAATAGTATAGGAGCTAAAACTTTTGGTTGATCGCGTGACTCGTCGCACATGTAGTTCGTTAGAATGAAAAAGCAAAAAGGATTAAACAGAAAGAGATTTTCATGTCGCTTCACCAGAAACTTTCACGCATGCAGACAGATCGAATCTCCTGTAACTTTATTATTTTAGTTAGAATTTTTCCAGTGTTTTCAGGTACTAACTAAAATCTAAAATATCTAAAAATCCGAGCGAAAAGCCAAGCTCGTTATTTAGAATTCCTTTTGGAAAAGACTTTTCAGTGGTTGAGTTGCAGACGTTTTTGCTTGAAATCGCGTATCATCAATGCCTCATCCATTACGTGTACCTTCCCCGTTCCACGAATCACCACATTCTACGGTTATTGTGCAAACTGACGAATAAACGCGTTAACTTGCGTCTCGTAACGTTTAAATGGCATTCGCGAGCCGAAGTTTCTAGCTATTGAAGCTCTCAGTTTCTCATTAGCTGTTTGTTCTCTTAGCGATACCTAGAATTCATCAGAGTTGAAATTACTCTGTTCTACGAACAAAACGAAACGTTAAAAGGTGGGATAACCTTTGACCAGCTCCCTTTTATGAAGGATACTTCGGCTTATACAGCTTCGTCTTACTTACCGTTGCAGCTACGGTATCGATGTGTACTTTATCAGGGCTGATCAACGAACAATCTCAGATCCATTCTCATATTTATCCGTCACTCTTTGTTTAAGACTCGAGTTAAGGTCTCGAGCTTCTCGTCGACATGAGAAGAGAAACGTAACCGCGCAGAACAGCTCGTTCGTTGCAAGGTTATTTTTTGTGAGGAACTAGATTACACGGAACTTCGTCAAGAACCAGTGCACCGTAAATGCACCAGTGAAACGTAAGGTCGAAGGTGTGAAACGAGAAGAAAAATGATAGGACGGACGCGAGGCGTATGCGAAACAAAATTGCCAAGATGTTTACTTCGCGAATTAATTTGCATGGAGGAAAATACATGTTGCTTTTTTATTAAGTAATTTTTAACTTTCGTAGAGTTGTAGCTGATAAAAATTCGAGGATGATAATTTGTCAACTAGTTGATTCCATTTAATGGAGCTAAATGTTAGATATGTTAGATAAATGTCTTTTTTGACGAAAATTTCACGCGAAGTTACAAAAAAGTATTACGAGAGCAGAAATCTCTCCCTTTTCTAGAAACTTTCTAGAAACTAATTTTTCTGTTCTTAACTTACAAAATTTGTGTAACGCTTAGAATTTGGTAAAACTGTCTAGTCAAAATTTCCCTACGGGAACCTCGAAAATCACTGCTTGCGAATAAACTGAACTAATATTTTTTTTTATTTAAGTTATCGCTATTGCTTTCTTTTTTAAATATACGATACGAAGTACAAATGCTTTAGATTTAAACTTTTATTTGTCATTTTTTTCACTACTGTATCAATCTTTTTGAAACTTTGACCTATCGAAGATCAAATACTAATGAAGACAATGGAAAGGTAAAAGACGATATGCTTCTGACATACAGGGAATAATACTTAATTGAAAATCGATAATGGAGAACCGATCCAATACATATCTGCAGCGTTTTGTATCGTATCAAAATAGATGATCGAAGATTGTTTTTGGTCTGAAAGATAAAGTTTGGTGAAAGACAGTGAAAAGTTTAATTTCTGCTTGTTGTATTGAAAAAATAGTGGGAAAAGTGGAATAAAAAAATAGTCTATAAAAGAAATGAAAGTTTCCGGTATTTAGATGGATACAGGTTGCAATGAAATTATACCAGTCTTCAGCTCACGATGTTTCGATAGGTTCTATTCTCAAGAAAATTAATTAAGTCACCCCTGAAACAGAGACTCGAAGGGAGGAAAAGCAGCGGAGACGGCAGCAAAAAAGAAATACGCAGCAATTGCATTAAATTAAATTCCAGTCCTGTCGTAAAGTATCTCTACTGTCGTATTTCCTTTGATTCCAACCAACAAAAAATATCTTTCTAGTTGTCTGTGGACTTTTGTAGAATGTTTGGAACGAGTTACGTCCCGTTATTTATGAAGCAGGTGAGCTGGAAAATCTCTTTGTGCTCAAGATAATTTTTGACTGATTGCAAATAAGAATCTTTTTGTTCGAATTACGAATGACCTGGTTTCATCTATTGCAAATATTTGATCCTATGAACATTCATAATTAACCCATTCGCGAACTCAAATAACCGGGAGAGTGACGATCTAAAGAGATAGATATAGAAGATGAATTTACATAATTAAATCCTCCTCCTTGTGGCGACTTGAAAAAGACTTTAGTTCTTGCGTAATATAAATTTCAACCGATATTCAATCATATATTATCGATTTATTCTTAGGTACGATTAAATGGAAATTTAATTTTGAATGAATGAGAACGAAGAGGTAGAATTACGACAGCTATCACATTGATGCATATGGAATTTCGTCTTCTTTAATAAAACTTCTGTAATTATTCGTAACTTCATGAAATATCGGAAATAATTTCCACGTGAACTAGTTTCATCATTCCACATTTATGAGAATTATTAGTTCTCACTTTTAAAATATCTCAAAACGGAACTATTAAAACTCAATGAATTTGATAAGAACCTAAATATCTCATTTACAATTCCTCTTAAAGTAGAACATTTGTCAGAGTTCATAATTCTGATAGTAGATCTTAGTAAATCTTGTAGGCCGTGAAAATTCCGACAGTATTAATTAGCTTTTCTTTCGTCGTTGTCTGCTCATTTAAGATGCATAATATTCAGCTTGAATCAAGAAGCTGCCGGAATTAAGAGAAAATAGTCTGAGCTTCAGAATTAAAAAATTCTCAGAATAAATGTCTGGAAGTTGATAACTGATAAAAATTCACATATGTTCATTTGTCAACTAGTTAATTCCTTTTAGTAGAGACAAAGTTTAACGCTCCAAACTTCGTCGTTCTAATATCAGAGAATATTATAAAATATGAATAAAATATAATATAGTATAAATAAAGTGGAAATGCCAGCGGTATCGATCAACTATTCTTTCACTAACGTCTGTCTGTTTAGGATGCATAATATTCGGCTCGGATCAAGAAGTTGCCGGAGTTATGAGAGCCGTTAGACGCCTCAATGTAACCGGTGCGTTTTCGTGGATCGGCAGCGATGGATGGAGCGCCAGAGGTTTAGTTAGCAATGGTAACGAGCCGGAAGTCGAAGGTACTCTATCGGTTCAACCTCAAGCCAATCCTGTCAAGGGTTTCGAAGAATACTTCCTGAATTTGACTGTCGAGAACAACCGAAGGAATCCGTGGTTTGTTGGTAAGCGAACGACTGAAACACGCGAGCTTCGTTAAACTTCGCTAATTCTAACTTCCGTGAATAACAACTCTAGGGCTGCGTGATCTATCTATCGTTCCGAACTAAACGCTCAAATGATTAACGAAACTATCTGAATGAAACAACAACAGGAGGCACCTAATTCCAGAAAATGCTTCCTTTCAATTTTGCATCTAATTTGAAGTATAACTTCTTTCAAACTTTTATTGAACGTTGACTTTTTCTTTCGATCCTCATTTGGAGGTGTCATTCATAAGCGATTTCTTTGTGATATAAAATGATTAAGGAAATAAAGATCAAGAGACTTAAAAGCTTTTATATATATATTTGGTTATGTTTCAAGAAAATGTAACTGTCTTTACCATTACTTAAGTCACTATTTTTTTATCCCTTTAACTCTCCATAACACCATGGAGATAGACACTTACACATTCGTCTGTCTATGTGTTTCACTAACTGCTTTATACTCTTGATATCTATTATTTTCTTTTATTGCTATATTGTTATCACAAAATAATCTGCTTATAGAAATCGTTAATTCTGAATCTTTTTATTCGAATGAAAGATTGTAAGCAATAGCAATCAGATTATAGACAATTAGTCCCTTAAGACACCTATTATGCACGAAAGCTAGTGGTTCAAGCAATAATATTTGATTTAGGTGAATTCAGTGAATTCCATAGCGATTTCTTTAAAACCACACGGAACTATAAACATATAGTAGCACCGCAAATAAATACAAGATAAACGAGAATATATTAAGGAACATAGGGTTTCTATGAGAGAATTAGAGAAAAAGATTACAGAAATCTTTCAATGAAGAATATAACTTATTATAGTGGAACGTGTTGCGAATGATTTTAGAATTCTGGGAAGATCATTTTCAATGTAAATACCCGAACTCATCCGTAACTCCGTACAATACGAAGTACACGAAACCCTGTACGACCAAAGAACGTTTAACGAAACAGAATACAGCGTTCGAGGATCAACTTCAATTCGTTTCCGATGCTGTCATGGCGTTCGCCTATGCTTTTCGGTAATTCAATTTTTACTGCTTCTCTTCAAGCGGAACAAGTGTTACATTTAAACTGTGGATGTGTATGCATGAATAATAAAAAAGCAAAATATAATATTAACATAATACTATACTATATCAAATGTAAGATACTTCTGTTCAAGCTTCCCTTCGTTATTATTGCTTAAACATCCGCAATCTAGTTACATATTTCTCGATGAACACGTAGATTTTTATTCCTCGTTCAGGGATATGCACAAAGATCTTTGCGGCGGAAAACCTGGACTTTGCGACGCGATGAAACCTACTAACGGCACGGAGCTCTTAAGGTATCTTCAGAAAGTATCCTTTGAAGGTAAGAATGCAAATGAAACTGGAAGTTTAATAAATCGTCGAAATGATAAAACCTCGTGTTCTATGGATTACTAAAAATATTTTATAAAAATGTCGAATATCGATTTCGATTTCGCTGAAGGCCTGAGCGGTGATATGTTCAAATTCGACAAGAACGGAGACGGGCCAGCTCGATACAACATCATACACTTCAAACAGGTAGAACCTGGCAAGTATAAATGGGTTCGAGTCGGCAATTACCTCGAGGGTACATTAGATTTGGATATGCCCGGTAAGTAGTAAATTGGTCGTTTCGCAATCCTGTTTTTTTCTCACGAAATTGAACGGCACCTGTGCTCTCGCTACCTACTCGCATATTCCTTGCAGAAATCCAATTTAAACTTGGACATCCTCTGCCACCGGAAAGCGTGTGTTCTCTTCCCTGCGAAGTCGGCCAAGCAAAGAAATACGTCGAGGGTGAGAGATGCTGTTGGCACTGCTTCAACTGCACTCAATATCAGGTTTGTGACCTGATATTCGCTCCACGGATCGTTTCGGTTATCTTAACACGAAATATTTTCCATTCGACGCCTGATAATTTGTTTGCGTCGAATTTTCCAATTTTATGTCACCCAACAACCTGTGGAATAGAATTTCATTTTCAAAGATGAAAAAATATTTCAACCGAGTTCGAGTTGACATCCCCTTTCATAGACGTATTTCTGTGACGTATGCAGAATAGACAATGTTTTCTCGTACAGTAAACAACATGTTTAATAAAAAAATTCTTTCTGAATATTACTTTTTCTCTACAATAGCTGCATAGTGATTCTTGCAGGAATTTTTCTATAATATCAAATAAGTATCTAAGTCATATTTTTTGGCCCGCATCTATATTACTTAAAACGTTATTCGCGCATTCGTTCTTCGTGGATAAAGTAACAGACAACGTACGACTTCAATGCAGCGTAGAAGATCGCCTCTTTGAATCTCTAAAAGGAACCTTCTCTTTAAGTGTTCTACCACTCAAGCAGCCACTAGAATAAATATAGCACGGAGCTGCCTTGGGCGAGTTTTTCGTGAAATTTGAATGTCTGTTAAACAGATACGACATCCAATAGACGAGAACCAATGTATTCCCTGCCGTCAAGGTACAGTACCTGACGACATGCATTCTACTTGTCGTGATATCCCCGAGGAATTCCTGCGACCAGAAAGCGGATGGGCGATAGGGGCAATGTCTTTCTCTGCCACAGGGATTCTAGTAAGTAATTTTATTAAATGAGAAATAACATATATTTACGAAGGAAAATATCAACGAACAGCTTACAAAGAAAATTAAAGTAAAGATAAGAACTAGGGTAGCAAAGAAAAAGTTTCCTGATAAAAATCGTTTGTTCTAAAAACATTACATGCTGCAATCTACAGTATACACACGATAAAATAATCATCAGTCGACTGTTCAACTGCGTAATATGCAATTTCAACAACAGTGCATTAGGCTAGTTAACAGTCTACGATAAAACTGCTGCCACAAAAACCAGCTGCATTATCGATCCCGTTTTTTCATTGCTCGAATTATTTCGTAAATATCAAAATGGTAGCACGAAATTGCACGTTGAGAATTAAGGTTATCTTAAAAATACATTATATGAACGATATCGAAGCAACATCGACGTATTCACATTTTATATATTCATTCTCGAGATCCAAAGTAACGATGATCCAAAAACATTGATCCAAATCTATTCTACTGTAAGGTATCTTCCCGCTCTTTTTATTTTTTATCAGAATAATTGGGATCTATATATTTTGCATTATAAATAAAGAAGATTTAATGGTGAAAAATATTCTCATATCTTCAAGTCAAATAAATCTAAGTCCAGACAGGCTCCTAATATCTTCTCTGTTCCATCTTACGTTTCTTTTCCTTTTCCCCTTCTCTTTTTATCACCTTTTGTATGTTCTGTTCTTTCTTCTCTTCTCGACTCTCCTTTTCCTTACACTCCCTTCCCCTTTAACTTCTTTTCCCTTTTCACCCATTCTTTTTTCTCTCCTCACCTTTCTCTTCCTTTCTTATCTTTTTCTCTTAAAATGAACTATCGCCAACGCTTTAACCATCAAATATTCATATCCATCAAATTTCTTATAGCTCAAATCAATAAAGATTCGAATAAAAGCAAACGCCAATATAAGAAAAACACGAACGTCTCTCTGTCGACAGATAACTTTGTGCGTCTGCGGCGTGTTTCTGAAGCACAACGACACACCAGTAGTTCGTGCATCTGGTCGCGAGCTATCATACGTCCTACTATCCGGCATTCTGCTTTGTTATCTCGTTACGTTCACGCTTGTTCTCAGACCGACGGACATCGTTTGTGGCATTCAAAGGTAAAGGGTTAAAGATCCTAGAACAAAGCGTAGCCCATATTTCCTTCTGCAAGAAGCGACCTGCGGCCAACGAAAAAATTCAATTCCCCGTAGAAACGAGTCGGTCACAGAACCGGTAAATTGACATTAACCGAGAAACGGGAATGCATAATCGATACCTGCAAAGCTGATAGAATCGGGGGACGAAATTTCATGGGTGAAAGTGAATTAAATTCGGTTCAATTACGGGGAATCAAAAGAAGGATATAAAGCACATCGGCAAATCTATTTAGAGGTCAAAGTTGCACCTGCTTCCAATTTCTTAAACGTCTTCGCGTTTCTGTTTTATTTGTATATATAAACTTCTGTTTTATTTGTATTAAATGACATTTGTTACAATGATGATCAGGCTATTGTGATCGTTTGGAAAGTATCGTTTATTCGAAATTTGATTAGCATATAATTTCAACAAATGTTCGGCTTGCATCTCGACCTCGATAAATATTCTAGTACACCAGCAAGGAAAGGATCATTTCCAGGAAATATTACATTCGAATAAAAATCATCCGATCAAAATGGCTTGAGCAGAGAATTCAAGCATTCTAAGCATAGAATTCAGTTTAAAAATACCGACCTGTTTAATACAATAAATTTAACAGTGCATATAGATGAAACCGATACATGCTGTATTGTAATAAAATACTACGTGGTTCTATTTAGAAAAATTTCAAAAAATTTAACAAAGCACTCTCCATATTTCAGCGAAGAAAAAGAGCTTCAAAATTCTCTTGTCCACTAAGAAAAAAAAACAAAGAATTTCAATGTTCTTTTGCCTATTCGAGAAGAAAATAAAATTTTATCCAACGAAATTAATTACTACTTACGTATTCCAGTAAATCATGAAATAAGATTACGGTAAATTGATCGTGTATGTACCAAAAAGGAAAACTTGTACGTCACAGGAACTACTAGAGACGAAACTATCGTTTCACAGATTTGCCGCTGGTTTCTGTTTCACCGTCGTCTACGCTGCGCTCTTAACGAAGACAAATCGAATATCGAGGATCTTCAATGCGAGCAAACACAGCGCCAAGAGACCATCTTTCATATCTCCACGATCACAACTGATCATTTGTTCCGGTTTAGTCTTCGTACAAATTTTAGTTAACGGTGTCTGGATGATAATCGATCCAGCTAAAGCGATGCATCATTATCCAACCAGAGAAGACAATTTGCTCGTTTGTAACAGTTACATTGATGCCAGTTACATGATCGCCTTCGCTTATCCTATCATGTTGATCGTCGTTTGCACCGTGTACGCTGTTCTTACCAGAAAAATCCCAGAAGCTTTTAATGAGAGCAAACACATCGGTGAGTATATATACGTTTGAGCATTGCTGTGTATACTGTGTATACCTGTTCAAACCTGTAGACCAACCATTGCGTCTCTTTCATAACTTTTTACTTCTGTGCGTTTCAATGAGAAGCTTAGAAAATCGAAAAGAAAAACAATGGACATTTCTGAAAGTCTTCAAAATTTCAAATTTGTCTACCATCCATTGTGTTTAATCCTTTCACTGTTACCGAAGCACATTGAATCGCTTCAATTAAAACGGATAATTTAATCAAAAAATTGTACAATTTTTGACATGGCCACATTTTTGTAGCAGCGAATGTATCAAAACTTTTCGATTTTGTATCGAATCTCCATAGTGATATCGAAGACTAACGTCTTTAAGTTCCACGGTAGAACTATGTCAACCTTTTACAGAACTCGTTAAAGCTAGACGCGCAATATTTCCCGACAGAAAATTTTATTAGCGGCGCAACCGGGTACTCTCGCAAAATTTAGGTCTGAAAGGCTTTAAGACTGCAAGTTGGAATATAACTCAAGCGCGAGGGTTCGAGCGATAAGTCCGCGTCTAAAACACTGAACTTCTCTTGAATCATAAACTTCAGCCTCCCTTTGTAGAATGCTCTTGAAAGCACACAGAATTTTGAGACATTAATGAGAATAGTTCACTTGGATCTATGAGAATCGTGAGACGAAACAATGTGGGTAACGTTGCTGGTTTAGAATTCTCTTTTGTGCTCAAAAACTGCTGACAGCTAACAAATAAATATTCCGTTGCATAAATAAATTTGCATACGTATGCACAAATTTATGCGTGTTTCCTCTGCAGGTTTTACGATGTATACTACGTGTGTGATATGGCTGGCTTTCGTGCCGCTGTATTTTGGAACTGGAAACAATGTCGCGTTGAGAATCACCTCGATGTCAGTCACTATAAGCTTATCCGCATCCGTAACTATAGCGTGTCTCTTCAGTCCTAAGGTAATTCAATTGACGATTTACTGCGACAAAACTTGGGATGTATAATGAGCTGCGAACTTTAACATTACGTTACTTTCCGACAGTTGTACATCATTTTAATACGACCGGACAGGAACGTGCGTCAAAGTATGATGCCAGCTAGATACAGCACGACGAAAAGTTCTGCAGTCACGGCTACCAACGCTTCTAGCATGATAGCGCCAGTCACATTGACTGCGGCTACCTGCGACCAGAATAAAGCTGTCAAGAAACATATTGCCACTACTATAGACTGCTCGACTCAAAGCGAATGTGAGTATCCTCGACTTGAAATATTATCGAGAGATAATTTGAGAAATTGGAGAAAACCATATTGTTAGATTCTTTCATTTCTGAGGAGATTAGCGCTTTCTTGTAAAAATTCAATATTCGAAGAGAACAGTTTCTTCAAGAACTTAGAATTCTTTCCATGGTGTGAATTACATGTCTTCTCGTGGCGAGATGTTGTGGAAAACTAATTACTTGATTAACCGATTCTTCTTTCATAAGGCAAAAGCCTCGTACAAATTATTCAGTAATCAACTCTGTTGTGTAAAAATAATTTGAAATAAATTGATAAATTACACTCTGTCAAAACTCTGTAAATTTGTTAGTTCTTTTTCAAGCTTCAAGCAGAGTTGAAGTTCTTTTGATGTGAAACAACAGTTTCTAGGCGATTGTTAGGTTCCTTAAACTAACAATAAGTTGATTTTCTTTAACTTTATCGCGAGCGAATCACAAAATTCTTTCAAAAATATAATTTTTTATATTATTCTGATCCGACATTCTGATATAATTCTATATCCTTCTTTACTTCCTACAGCTACCTCCTAATAAACTTTTTGATAGAATCAATCTATTTTCTTTTTATCTAGGTCATCTGTTTCTCTCTAATATTGTTTTTAAAGGTTTCAATAATTCATGCACAATCTTTCTCATAATTACAGACATTTCAGCATGCACCAAACACATTTAAAAATCTATTGGTTTAAAAGAGATTACTTAAATTCAAGCAAATCCTATGTTCACATAACAATATATCACAAAATTAATAACTTTAACAAATTTTCGCTTCAACGTTAAAATTGTTTACGAAATAATTCCTCTAAATGGTTTAATATTTTTCAAGAAAATACGTTTCTTTAATTTTTTTTAGAGTATACACCCTAATACACTATATTTCCCGAGGAAAGCATTTAATTATCAACAGAGATGTTTAATTAAACAACCGGCAGACTAGAACAGTTTTTTAAAAACTACTGAGCTTAAAAAATTATTTTTTATAAGACGTAACGTTCTTTATATATTCTCATAAACACACCAAACTGTTCTCTACGTTGAACTTAAACATTTTTATTCTTTGTGCTAATTAATTAACATCCTAGTAACAAAAACAATCCTTGTCTACGTTTACTTTTCTGCCGAAAAAGAGAAGCTCTAGCATAATAAATTTCAAATTTTTTTTTTCAAAATGCTCATCGTATTACATCATATCATGTATTTGCAATGATATCGTAGAAGAAATGTATGTAATTAAATCATGAAATTGTAGAATCACGACAAGGACTATTTTCGTTGAACTGATCAATTTTCATTCGGCTATAAATCAAAATAGAGATTATTTTGTGTAATATTAATTCCATCATGCGAGTCTCGCTTCTAACTACGTATTTGAATGTATCATTATTTTGGTTTTATAGGGATTTTCTATAGAAAATTTAAAGAAGCAAAAATACGCACGTAATATGCAAAACGATATAAGATATCCAAAGTGCGATACTCGTTAAATAATATATTTAATAGTCAAGACAAATCTTCGCTTAAGTTCTATTTTTCCATATGGATTTATAAAATTATGAATTTCTATAAATGTCCGCAATCTAATCATAAACTTAAATTTGACAAATCTGTTAACGATCTTTTTTGTTACAAATCTCTCAATTAAAAGATATACTTGTTTATAGATTACGAGCTGAAGGATCAGAAAAATGGCAAACCATCACCCCCTGTCGTTTCCCGATCGACTCAGACTACTACCAATAACGACAAAGATTCGAATGCAGTGATATCAAGCAAAGAATCGAAGGAAAGTACCACAACAACGAAACAATTGAATAACAACGCGAGAATAGGAAACGGGCCAGTAAATCAGAGTGAGGTTTCATTATAGCATCAAGTTTCCATAGAATCAGCAATTTTGCCGGCGACTTTGAAACCAATTTCAAAAAAACCCGTGGTAGTTTGAAGGGACGCAAAATGATATTAACAAATATGACGTCTCGATATTTTGTAAATACGACTGAACGTGCTTCATCATATCGATATCGATACGCATCGTACGTTAAAATTCTCTTTAAGGCTACGCTTTGAACGATGTTATGGCTGGATGAAGATGAATGTGCAAAAAATATCGTATAAATTCTGCTATCGTACGTTGGAAACGAATTATAAACGATATTGAAAATTCGTCTCGTGTATGGACGATGCTGTTAACGAAAAAAAAAAGAAAGTAACTCAAATGGAATTGAATTATCGAGAAATAGGATAAAACATATGGAATGAAAAGATATTCGGAGGGTATTTAAGAACTTGGGAACATCGATTTTGTTAATTACCATAAATACACGAGATCACGAAAGCGCTAGACGCAACAAATTGCACCGTACCAGACGCATAATTATCGATCATGATCAATTGTTAAGTGGCGTTTTAAAAACTGCTCTGGTTTCTTCTGTGATCATAGCGTAATACACGTAATAATCACGTGAGATGCATAAATCTATTTTGTACATACGCTATCATTTCATAATGTTTGTGCACATTAACACGAACCATTTATTGGTTAATTGAATTAATTGAAATATTGTAAATATCGTTAGTCGAATTCGTTATTATGTATAAAAGAAGAGGAAGCAGGTTACGTATGTAGAAAATATCGTTGCCAAATACGATTACATCTAAACGATCTTCTATTAAGAATTTTTGTAAGGAAAATATTTAAAAAAAAATAAGTAAAGACGAAAGAAACGATAATCGTTCGAGAATATTATTCGTCGATTGTTCTGTACATAAATTTCTCTCTGTAAATATTCAATGAAATAACACACGCACATGGGTCATTCGAAAGGATAATTATACGATTCGAAGCTAATAGCTAACAACATCCTTAAGAAAAGAATTTCCAAGTGTGACTGTACGAACGTAGACCCTTAGATAATCGTTTCTCCTTTTTTTCGATATTTTCTCTGCAGACTATAGGAATTGCTACACGTAGAATTAGAAAAAAGAAACGATGCAAAGATTGCGTATACATGGCGAAACGTTTTCTCGTAACATCTAGTCGCCCTAATTTTAATCTAACGTTAACGCTTGATCTCTACATAACGAAAGAGAAAATCTAAGCAAACCAACGATGAAACATATGTTTCTATAGACACTCTAATGTACATACATACGTTAAGAACTCCTTTTCGTAGAATCGCGGTCATACGATAAACATATCCAATTTAACTCGTGTACGTAGTTGTTTTTCGATAGCGTTAATTATTCAAGAAATAAGAGTTGTCGACTACTTCAAACAATTCGTTCTGAACCGTTTTATATAGCGTCGACCTATTCCCGCGCGTGTGTATAAATGATTTGTAAACGTTTTGAATTTTTATAGAATCGAAAAGGGTGTTTTACGTGTCGTACTTTGGATACAAATAAGCCCAGTATCCATCGTTTGGCACTGACCCTGTGTTTCTTTAAAAAAGCAAAATCATATTCAACAACGATGCTTGATAAGATAAAAAGTTACAACAGATAGCCGAGTATTGAAGTTAATTAACAATTTCATTCACAATAAGGAAGTTCTGGACACATGAAAGCGTAATCATTATATATATGATACAAATACGTGGAACGTAAATGTATTTTGACTGTTGTTCGAACGATTGCATTTGATTTGAGAGTATGTAAATACTAAATATTGAAAATATGTGATTGTAGGTACATAAAGACGATACCGTTAAGTATTAAGATATGAAAACGAAAACATTAGTTCGTACGGAACCAATTTAGCCATAACTAATTCCATAAGAGTTAAGACTTCGAATGCATGATTAAAATATCACGCGTTGACGAATTTTACGATGCGATGCAATGACAATGTCGAGAAAGGAAGAAAGAGGACTGTAAACAAGTTCGCGTGAACTATTTACGATTTAAGGATATTTTAAATACGTACGAACACTGCAGTAGAAAGACACAAATTTACATGATGTTACATTAAATTGTATGTATGTATTCGTTGAAATGATCGAAAGATAACGAGAAAGAAAAACAGTCGTCGAAATAAAATCACGATCGTGGAAATTATTTTATCCATTCATATTATCTTGTTCCTTTTGTCCCTGAATTTAATAAAGAAAGCTTGCTATGCACGGTTTTATTCAACTTTTGATTTTCATGAGCACTGGGCCCATTTTCAGCCTTGTTCGGATTAGCCAAGTTATCTGAATTCGAGCAATTTGATTCAAGTAACTAGAAACTTTGTTACTAGTATGAACCTGTTATTTTTTTGACTTGAAATATTCTTTTATATCTCTTCACTGGATTTCTTCAATCAAGCTACTTGGTTTCGAATAATTTGAAATATTTTAACAATGCAAACATATCATTTTCTTAGATTTTAAATATGCGTTAAAGTTTCAAGAAAAGCTGAAACTCTTTAAATTATTCCTTAACTTGAAAGGAATGATAATAATTATATTTTCAGTTTCGTACTTACTGATATTGGTTCCCAAAATCAAATCTGAACTTTGTACTAAACCATATTTCACATATAATATTTTTATTATATCTTGTTAACGTTTGACATTAACAATAACAATCACTTTCTTCAACGTAATATTCCTTTAGATATCCATCTGAAGTCAGGTTACTTGAATTCAAACGACTTAATTTCAACTAACTTGACCAATCTGAACGAGGCTTTACAATAATGACGTGTTACTTTTTAGGATCTGTTTTATTTCTCAAAAAGTACAAAAATGTTACAGAGAAAAAGATGCGCTGTTCGTATAATGATGTGGACACAGACAGACAGACAGATAGAATCCAAGATCGAGTTGGTGATACGCCACGAGGTTTCACCTAAGATGAACTTCTCAATTTGGCTCATCGTTCAGTTCATGATGCCTTACCGGATTAGTAGATCCTGAAAATCCCCATTAGGCGTATCATTTGTGACTTGCACCTATTATACACATTGTTAGATTGTGAAAAAAACAGGATAAATTAAGATTTTCTACTGTCAAACAAGCGGCCACTCCAGGACAGAATAAAACTTTACCATGATTTCCGGTAGCGTTTATTTCCAATAAGCTAGATACAAAAAGCTTATCTACGAATAATAAAAAGTGTAAAAATAAGGAAGATTCCCATAAATTGAAACGGGAAACTGATATCGATTCTATTATCTATTTTAAACTCCTATTTATCATATCCTACGCTAAGTAGATACATCTACAAAGGGAATATATTACGAACCAAATTTATTTTAAGCCTTACGATCACTCGTAGCACACAGACGTGAAGGAAAGGCGTTAAAGGATGCAGAGAAATAGAAAAACCTCTCTAAAATAAATTATCTTTTTATTCCATTAGCAATTACAACGTTTTGTAATTCGACTGACATTTCTTGTTCACTAAGCAACGTGTCGTTCGTATACCGTTTACATCCTCCTAAACACACAACCTTCCCTTTTCTCTTACTTTTTTTAATAACAATGATCGATCCGACTAGTTACACTTCATCACGTCTCGTGACGGCTACGTTATATATCGTCTTTGTAGGGAAGAAAAAAAAAGACAATACGAATGTTAACAGAAACGATGAAAACGATTAATACTGTATGAGACACATTTAAGCAAATCATCACGCTGAATTCTAACGTCATCCAATGATGACAATATTCTGTGTAGGCACGGATACAATAACAAATATGCAGATTCATTGCAACAGCTATCAGACTTGCCTATAAAATTTGTCAAATCCCTGTTTCGTTATCATTCACACCTTAAAACGCAAAACATAAAATCTTTGGCCTGACTAAAAAAAACTCTCGTACACGCTGTACGTTTTACAAAAATTTGAAAGCTTATTCGTTATAAAAGTACCTTTCCTTTTCTCTCATATAAGAGAATATTCGTCATTTTCTCTTATTTTTTAAGGTATCGATGTGAGGACGATCACAATTGTGTCTTTCCATGTATCATGCGACATGTGACATGGTTTCGTTCGCGATTTACATTTGTCTGCTTCGAATCGCTGACAATAGATTACTAATTCGATATTAAGTTTAATTGCAAGTACGTGTTTACAACGATTTACTCAATAATGCTCGGCAATTCTCTTTGACAATAATTTTAATTTCTTAACCACAGCTAATCTAGTGTGCAGTAAAATAGAGAATTTGCGATTTTACGATGAAGAATTCTTATACTGTTTAATAATAATGACTGAATTATTTTTCTAACACAAAGTCGCTAAATCAAAATATACTCAGTTTTGCAAGAATGTCAATGATAAAATATAAAATTTATTAATAATAGCGATTCGAAACCTAAAACCAGGTACAACGTACAAATGAATTTATAGATTTCCTTCGTTCCGTCTCAAATATTTAAGCTACCTTATCCTCGCATCTGTTAACTCAAGTTATTACCTTAAATAGAACGAATATTAATAAATTCGTTTATATATTACCCTTTCCCACTTTCTTTCGGTTTCCTCTAACATATAATATAAACGACAATTCGGAAAAAATTTGCAACTTTAATGTAACAAAATCTTCATATAAATAACTATCATTAAACAAACATAACAGTGACTCATAATGCCATATTTCATTACATATATTTACAAGATTCTCCTTTAAAATTAATGAAAATTTTCTATCCATCTAGAATCTGTATGGTATGCCAAAATATAACAATGAACTTTTCCCTTTGTTCACAATGGTGCTTCTTAATTGCATTACCATCATTGTTTATCGCAGTTTTACATAGCCTTGCAAGGGTTTTAATGCAGATTACATGTAACATACTACAATCCTGCCATTGATGAGATACATTTTATATGATAAAAGATTACTGAATTGTCTTCCAGAACTTACCACTGCCTTTAATACCTTTGACCTTTTGTTGTTTCTTCTTTGCATCCGGTGGAGCTGACAACGCTTCCCTGCTTGATTCGCTTCCTGCAGATCCAGAACTGCCTCCGGCCATGTCAGCTTCCTGCACACCACCACCTCCAGCTTGTGCAGCAAGTGACTTCTTTATGTTAGCAATCTAACAATAGAAAAAATAAAAATTTATCAGCACAAGCATTTATGTTTTATCAGAGTACATGTTACTTACATCTCTCTGTATCCTTTCTTTGTGATAAGTAGCCTTTTGTTTTTCTACGTTAGCTCTTGTGACTTGTTCCTCGATACATGCTAACACTGTGTCACAAGCCTGACCCCAAGCAGCTAATGTCTCAGCCACAACACCTGTATCATCAGGCCTAACATCGCGTCCTAAACCAGCGTAATCCACCTCTAACTGTGAATTTTTTTGGTCTAATTTACCATGTATTATGTCTGCATAGATCGCTTCTATTATTAAGTCCTCTAAATCTCTAACATTTTTTATATCTAACTCTTCCAATAATAGAGAATATGGTATGCATCTCGACTTTGTGGCTAATGTTACAATGGTCAGATGTTGAAGCTTTTTCTTTTGAGTGGTAGTCAATTCTAAAACCTTATCTTTATTCTCTAAATATTCTTTATAAGTCCCATAGGCAAATAAATTCAGAGTATTCCAATACTGAACATAAGGTCCATTCTCTAATTCTTTGATATTAGGCATATCTAATAACTCTCCAAATACATGTACTCCTGGTGTCTCTACTGCTTGCTTAATAAGCTCTATGGCAGCTGCTCCTTTGGCAGTTTTTGCTAACAATACAAACTGTTCCAGAGGATTGCTGGTTGATTTTTCTGTGGTAGTTCCAGCAGTCATATTGAACCTGTTGAATAAACATTAATCAATGGAATAAACCAATGTGTTGGTACCTAACGAATCTCCGATGAAATAACCAAGAAAAATTCGTTACTATAACCACAGACTTATAAAGTGTTTATTTATAGATTTGTAATTCATTCAGACTTAAAAGTAACATTATATATGATAGGTTAGAAACTGCTCGATCCTCATATACTCTTCACTCTAATATTATTACCGAGATTCAAAAGCCATTTTATTAATTAAGAAAATTGAAATAGAGCGTTCATTACATAAGGTGAACTTACTTTGTTCGATGTTTACAAATATCGAATGACTTTCTCTATCGGATATGCTTTCGGAAGTGAGCAAGCATGTATGTAAATACAATCGTGCAAGTCGTACCACAAAAAAGGAAATGGTACTTTCACCAAATGACGATCTCTACGAACTATTGTCTTACGAAAAAGGCGAATGAAGAACGGACGACGACAAAATATCATACAGAAGAATCATTGAAAGGAAAAGCTTGGCCCAACATATTTCAAGAGAGAATCAATACGTTCTTTGCGAAGTTATTTCGTTAGTTCGTCGTTTTACGTGGATGTTGCCAGTACTGACAAACACTGGCTCGTGCTTGGGATAACTTCAATGTATTGTACTCTGTTTGACAGAAGAGAGGGGAATGTGTTGTTCTCCGCGAATGCGAACGGTTTATGTTAATAGTCTTTCCAAATGATCGTGCTGTTTGATGGGAAATAGTGAACGGAAAAATTTCAAGATTGCAGTTCGTCGGACGATACTGCGCTTGAAAATTCCTGGCAACGAATAGTACAAAATGAAGCCTTTAATCGAGTTCGAGGAATGTTTGCGAGACACGCCAAAGTTTCGGTGAGAATCGTTTGAAAAATCTACGCTTCTATCTCTGTGTTTGCTTAGCGTGCTCTACTCTGTTGCACTCCATGCACGCGCTACTTCGAATAATATCACTTAATGCACCACATTGATAATGCGTTTGATTAACAAAAATAAGTATCTTGCGAATATTCCTTTCTTATTTCGTAGATCCTGCATCGAGGAAGTAGAGGCAAACGTTGATCTACTCGAACAAAAATTAGACAAGGTATTCATAAATAATTTATAAAAAAAAGAGAAATGAGGTGAAAAAGATATGAAAGTTTTTTCTAGGCATATTATATTATATATAGTAATGTAAAAGGGTTATGTTATTTCGTGTTACTCCAAAATAAATTATTGATACTATAAATTACTAAAGGAATTTAAATGTAATAATTTTAACTGTCAATTTATTTTGACAGTAGTTTCCTGCATTGTCAATTACATTGTAGTAGACTATGTTACATAAGCAATCTCATACCTATCAAAAGAATTATTGTGATAATCATCTATTTTCTGAGAATAGCTAAAAATAAAAATCTTTACAGGTGTTAAAAAACTGTAGCCAGATGATTGACACTGGAAAACTTTTTGTAGGACAACAAAGGTATGTTATGATTTGTAAATTATATGTAATTAATGAATTGGAGTTACATCATGGTTAATAGAAACTTATAACAGAGCCATAAATATTTGATTGGTTGTATAAAATATGTCATTAAGGAACTACTGATCGTTTCAAGTGAAATATATTCAATGATAAAATGGAAGAGGGTGATACCAAGCAATAGAGAAGAGTCAGGAAACATATGAATTACAGCTCTGTTGAGAATGACTCATACATATGGTAGCCAGTTTAACATATACAGTGATACAGATGAAACACTTGCTGATCAGGGATTATGCACTTCCTATTGATCTTTTATATTATGTTCAAATAAAAATATTTTTTACAAAATAAACATTTTTGTATTATTTTAAATACTTTTTAATATAACAAATTACCTTTAATGTTGATATTTAATTTATGTGATGGTTCTATTTCTATTTAGAATTTTTCTAATCTATTTATCTAAAAAGATATTAAAAAATTACTGTATGCATTGTTCTGTTTCCAGCCAATTTGCCAATAGCCTGTGGGAATTATCTCTTTACTTTACTGATGATTCAGAGATAATGGCCTTACTCAATAAACTAATTCATGCTTTACAAGAAATGAACAAGTTTCATACTATTTTATTAGATCAAGCATCTAGGACAGTGATTAAAGATCTTAACTCATTCATCAAAAGGTAAATTAACTAATTAATTACATAATCATATGTAATCTACATGTTTATCTGTATTATACATACATACACATGTAACGTTCTTAATATTCTTATTATTCTTATTATTTTTAGTGACATTAAGAGGGTGAAAGAATCTCGTCATTACTTTGAAAAAATCTCTGCAGACTTAGATATAGCATTAAACCGAAATTCCCAAGTTCCGAAGTCCAGACCAGCAGAGTATGAAGAAGCTTCAAATATTTTATCAGCTACGAGATCCTGTTTCCGACATACAGCTTTGGATTATATTCATTCTTTAACGATGATACAAGCGCGTAAGCGACACGAAATATTGGGTACCCTACTTAATTATATGAATGCGTGTATTACTTATTACCATCAAGGTAGCGATCTAGCGCAAGATTTGGATCCATTTCTAAAAGATCTCGGGGAGAACTTAATTACAATGAGGGCCGATTCCGTAAAACTCGAGAAAGAAATGGAAAATCGGCATATTTACGTTACGAATAGAGACTTAATACCTTCTCCAGTACCTAGTAATCCTAAGATGGAAGGCTACCTCTTTAAACGTACTAGTAATGCATTTAAAACGTGGAACAGAAGGTGGTTTTGTTTAAGAGACCACCAGCTAGTATATAGAAAGAGGACTGGTGATAATGATTTCACTATTATGGAAGAAGATCTTCGTCTTTGCACTGTGAAACCAGTAGTTGACTGTGATAGAAGAAATTGTTTCGAAGTATTAAGTCCTACAAAGTGAGCAGTCATTAATAATCATAATACAATTTGATATAGTGATAGATTATTTTATTATATTGGTTATACAGTTATGAATTTTCTATTTAGATGCTTTATTGAATTAAATAACTTTAAAGAATAAATTTAACTTATAGAAGTCACATATTACAAGCTGATAGCGAAGAAGCTTATTTAGCATGGGTAACTGCCATGCAGCAAGCGATTGGTGCTGCCATTCAAAGAGGTATGGGTGCTGGTACTATAGTTAGTATACGAGAATCACAGTCACAAAATGTTAGAGGATCGAACAGGCAACAGACAAAACCGAAATCAAGGTATATATCAAAAACTGTACTGAATAATTAATTCAATTTAGACCATATTTTTAAAATATCATAATTAATTTTGTTTTGTATAGAGTCTGGGAGCAAATCCTAAAAATTGCTGGAAATGATACTTGCTGTGATTGTGGTGGTGCTAATCCAAGATGGGCCAGTATCAATCTTGGAATTACACTTTGCATAGGTATAAATCACTTTTTCACGATAATGATAATTAAATTTTCTTCAAAACTTTCTTTCAACAATTTTTTCTTTTCAGAATGCTCTGGAGTGCATAGAAGTTTAGGGGTTCATTATAGTAAAGTTCGTTCTCTGACGTTAGATGACTGGGAACCAGAGATACTAAAAGTAATGGCAGAGCTTGGAAACACTGTAGTGAATAATGTTTATGAAGCTCTACCAATACCTTCTAATATTATTAGAGCTACTCCAAAATGCAATGGGTACGTAACACTAATATAAAAAGTAATACTCACTTTTCTGCCAAAAGTAATAAATCTGATTAAAGTGTATAGCTGAATTTTTGTTGTAAATTGACAGTAATATACGTGAAGCTTGGATAAGAGCGAAATATGTAGAGCGTAAATTTGTGAAGCCTTTAAGCAACATGATCTCGTCTGGGCAACACACGAGTCGCGATAAAATGCATTTTCGCAAATGGAGTGTCCGTAAATTGCGTCGTCGACCACGGAGTTGCGACAAAATCGATAGCGCTAACCGCAACAAAACAACAACGTTATCATCTGTAAAAGAGGGTCATCATTCGACGAGCTCTGACGACAGCAAATATACGTCGATCGAAAGTTTGAGTTCGGTCGATAAAGCGAAGAAAACCGAGAGAAATTCATTAAGCTCTGACGACAGCACGAATATGGATCTAAAGAATGACTCTACACTGTATGGGAAAATTTTAGCACGGCCACGTAGCGACATAAATGAAAGTAATCCTAAGGCTATCGATAGTAATACGGAATCGAACATCGAGAACGAACTTCTTATTCCTGAAATCAAGGACAATACGATTGCCACGAGCAATTCAGAGAATAGCCTGTTGATAAAAAGCGAAGTGTCCTTAAGCACAGAGGTATCTGATGTGAAAGATACGTTTGAGAATAAAGACGCGGGGACGGAGAAACAGTGTAAAATAGAATCCGACGTGTTAATGTTCGGATGCGATTTACCAAAGCCAACGATCGATAATAGCTTAGAATTAAGTTCTGACCAAGATTCGACTGCCGGCGAGGATGAAGAGTTCACAGACGAGGAGGATATCGAGAATTTGCATCCTGAAATGCTTCTTTACAAAGCTGCTGCAGCACACAATCTTCCTGTGATGTGCGCAGCTTTGGCAGCTGGTGCTGATAAGTCATGGACGAATGTTAACGACAGAGGAAGAAACGCTCTGCATCAGGCAATTATAAGTGTAAGTATACAAATTATTGTCTAAATTCTTTGATAATTTAACTTTGTCTAATACAGGGTTCTGTGATGTCTTGTGAATATCTGATACTAAATGGAGCACGTATTAATTGTCAAGATGCTGATGGAAAAACACCACTGTACTTGGCTACAGAATTAGGTATATATCTTTTTCTGTTTGTAATAAATTCTATATTTTAAGAAGTTTACTATAAATTTGGTTATTTGTTTAAAATATCTAGGCCATACTGCCCAAGTATGTTTGTTACTAAAACATCGCGCCGATCAACACATCGAAGATGAAAGTGGTGTAAAGCCTCTGTCAATAGCTGTAAAAGAAGCTAATGCGGACATTGTTACGTTGTAAGTGCGAAGTAAATTTATTTTATTAAGGGTATTTCATTGTAATTTCATTTTATGTATGTTTCAGATTGAGACTTGGTCTTCTAAACGAAGAGATGAAAGACTCGGAGATCGGAATCAGCGGCGATGAAACTTTCAACGACGTCGTTCGCGACTTCAGCCAGCTAGCTTGCTCTCATCCAGAACGACTGCAACGACGAAATGAAAGTAGCAATCCGTCGCAACCGCCTGAATGAGGTTTAAGAACGTGCAAAGTTTATTTGCAAAGTCTAAAAAGCAAACTACAACGGAAGGAGAAGAAGGAGTGCGGTACATCGAAAATGTCGTCTTTCAGTTCCTTGCAGGGTAATAAAGTTGATTAATGAGTAATGAAGTAAGTACGAAGAACGTGATCCGAAGTTTTATGATATAAGCAATCGAAGACGAGAAACAAAGATAACATCGTGGAAGTCGTATCTTTTTACACTTTGATCTCTGTGCGACAAAAGTTCATTGAAATTTATTAGCATTTTGTATTCCTATTAAAGAAAAAGAGAAAACAACACATAGCTAGAGAAATATCACATGTACTGCGCGCGCGAGAGAGAGAGAAAGAGAGAGAAGAAAGAAGAAAATATTATATTTTGCTTACACAGGAAATTTACGCTGTCCAATGATAAAATATTAAGATGCCGATCTTTTTGTATACCTTCCCTCCTGGTTTCCTATCAAATATGCAGAAAGAAATGTCGCGGTAATAATTTGTGCGTGCGCTTTGTATATATTTTAAAGATGATCTTACAGATTTAAACAAATTTCACAACAGATATACCATATAGCATAAATGCAACCTGGAATTTGAAAAACTTTTACGAATACCTATGGCAAAGTGTAAATTATATTACTAAGTAGATATTTGTACATCGTTTATGTAATACGAAAAATACGTGACAAAGTAGTTTTAAATTCTACATGATAAAAAAGTTAATGGCTGACGCGTTTTCGATATGATATGGTCTAGCGATGGAACAACAATTTTATACATATATCTGTTTTTATATACTTAACACTACCAGCGATGTATGTACGACTGGTATTAAGAAACTTATCCTTTTTTCTTTTTTCTTTTTTTTTTTTTTAATTAAAAGTAGTGATTTCGATGCTATATAATTAGTATCGATTTAATTGTGACATTATAAATACATAGAATTATGTAGTTTATCTAATAGTTAGATTTATAAAAAATTGTAAACTGCACCTATTAGATTACCAAAATAGAATAACAATGATTCTATATAGTTCCGTATATTATATATATATATATATCGAATTTGTTGCCAAAAATTAATCATTTGTACATACAAACTTGTAGATCTGATCGCTATCTGATGTTAATTCTTGAACAAATGCTTTACTTGTGCAAATCCTCTGAAGTTAACACTCGAGAAACATTATTTAACGAAACATATAAAAAGTATTTGTATTTACAACATTTTTATAACAGATTCAATTTCACTCTGCTTGCTGCGTTTTATCCATTTAGGACGGTTGAATTAGCTTTCTTTGTTTATGACTTGTACAACGAATAAGTTATGCTTCCTTTTGTGCATATTTTAATACTTTGTAACTAACTATGTTGAACAGTATTTATGAGAAATTTATAGAGTAATGCATGATTTTCAGCCTACTTGTACGTAATAGAAAAAAGAAATCTATATAAGAATTGAAAAAAAGAAACAATACCAATCGTTGTTGAATATTTTTTCATTGTTTAAGTAGAGAGGCTTTATTGATAGTTACGATTCAATGGTACAAAGCTGTGATCATTGACACAACTTTGTAAAATTTCTTTTGACAAGAGCTTTTATAAAAACGATGGGCGAATGATTTTCAGGTTTGATATATTTTTTTATTTGATATAGTATTACCATAGTTTCTTTTTCGAATCTGGTATTCGATTATTCGATATAAGAAACTTGTTTAATTAAGAAACAAGACTACAGTGGCGTAAGCATAATTCTAACGAAATGAGATACTCATCGTTGCACAGGCGAATAGCAGCAACAAAACTCTTCTATAATCTATATTTTAATCTACGATATACTAGTATTTTATTACTTGTTGTTTTTACAACGCAAGGTAATTTTAAGAAAAAACAAGGAAATCTTTCGATTTCGTGACTGTGCGTTTTTCTACGCTTTGTTACGAATGATTTTTTATTACTCGAATTTTCATATATTATAAAAATTCTTTTCGTATGGAAAAATTAATTCTAGTACTTGTACTTTGTACTTAGTTCTTTTTTTTACCCATTTTATACGTACAATTAACAGAAAGAAAGGACGTTTAAACTAAAAGAAAATAACGATATTACAAATTGTTTCCATTACGGATAAGAAACGTCTTCCAAGATGACAATTTCTTTTCTAGAAATGGTAATATCATTAATCGTATAATTTCCTAATTGTAGAATCTTCTATTTGTTGAAACGTTGTCGATTATTGTAAAATCGTCACTGGTTACTGCCTAATTGCGAAACGTTGTTACAATAATTCCACGGTACATACGTCTATAGGCAAGTTAAACAAACAATATCGTTTCTCTGCTGCGCGACATTGTAATAAAATTGTAAACAGTCTAATTCATGTATCATACTTATACACAAACTTTACGTCATAAAGCAGTGATTACGCAAGTATACGTATTCTTTTTAATAATCCTTATCCTCGTAACTTGACGTTACAAATATTACGCAAATTGAGAAAGGAAAAAAGTTGTTTAGAAAAAATCTATATCTTTCACGAACGCGCGTTGCAATTAAGCACAATCTTTCAATTCGTTCCGTTATTTTATCAAATTTTGTGTGGATAGAAGGAACTTACGCAACGCTTTATTTGTTGTGAAAACGATCAAAATTACGGCGCAATTTATGAACCGTAGATTGATAAATCCCCCATTAAACGAAAGAAACGCTTATGCATCGTGTACGCATAATTTACGCGTTGCTCTCTTGCCAAGTTGCGTAAATTAATCCAAACGGGTCAATACCCTATCGCTGTATAGTTATCACTGTGTATTCACACACATTCGTCCACGAATGCCCAAACTAATTTATCACCAATTTTTCTATCTTACATGTGAATGCTCCACTTTTCGTTGCTAGCATTTGTGTATTTACGTATTCCGTAAAGATAAAACGTACGAAATACGTCATCGCGTGAAGCGTTTCTTTAAATACCAAAATCTGAATAAACAGATCGCTCATCGAAAACGTAATTATCCATTAATTATCTCTATCCGTCAAAAATTAATTATGTAGCTATTAAAAATGCCGATTTCTAATTTGTCAAGATTGCCACTGAAATTATGCGTGGATAATTACTAAGAAGGAAAATTTCTACTGTAATCTTCAGTTTTTTCGAATAATCAAAACTGGTTAGGCAATTTGTTGGAAATTAATTGGAAAAAATGTATTCAGCATAGAAAGTGGAAACTACGGTCAGCCATCGCAGTTGCACAGTGATCCTCTGCCTATTCATTGGCTTGAAAATATGAAAACATCTCGGCCGTTGTCGATCACCAACCGTGGATTGGCCCGAGGATGATAGCAATGATAAGAAGAAACGTAGTCTCATTGGTAGAACGTGCCCTTCTCGTTGACTGATAAAGCACGTTGTTTGTCAATGTATCAATCGCACGTATTGGGACAAGTTGCAATCTCTTGACGCCATTGATCCACTGTGTTCACGCATTTCTTTTATTCTCTCCTTTTTCCTCACTACCGAGCCTCACGACGACAACGTGATAATTTACGCTTCATAAAATTCAATTTTTTAAATATACGATAAAAAAAAATTGCTACGTATGTGGATGAATTGAAGAATAGAAAATTCCAGTTCTAATGGAAGAAAACGCATAAAGAGAAAATCGCATACGATGCACAAAGATAAGTCCAATTAAAAGATGAAAATATCAAAGTGTCGATTTCTAATAAAGAAAGATAGACGATAGAGCGTTTGTAAGGGAATTCGCGATCCGATTCTCGCTCGAAGAGCATGATAATGATGCACGATCCTATCCATCTGTAACTATGGCGGCAGGCAGTCTACGATGCCTAGAAGAGCTCCTATTTCGAACGATTGCGGCCTCGAGAGTTTGCATATGTCATTCCACGCTTAGCCAGCAACACTAATTCTACTGACAGATACGAACAAGCGGCCGGCCCGATCATTAATTTAGCACGGCCACTTTCACGATCCGTTCTTTGAAGAAAACCAACGTCACCGGAATTACAAATTAGCCCTGAACGACCCAGCAACCTTCAAGGCTCCGCGAGACGAGCCGCGAAATGACTTACTCCGATCGTGGACTTCCAAGAAGGCAACCCAAAGAAGAAATTGATTGCACGGTAAAAATGAACCCACTTACTAACTTGCACGTTCGCTCTTGGAACAATAGTTCTAAGATTAGCCGAGAGAATATATATTTATACGTTTCTTTTCTCACAGTCTAGTGGCAAATTACAGAGAAAAAGAAAGAGAGAGAGAGAAAAAGGTAGATAGAATGGAAAGGGAATTTGCATTGATAACCAAGGGGTTCCTTTCGAATTGTTAAACAGCGAACCGGCGAAACTAACCGATACGATGCGTCCATTGGTGCAATTTATTTTTTACGACAGCATCAAAGAAAGTATGAATTATAGCATTGATAAGGCCGCGGGCCTCTTTTCGGTTTGAAGCCGCGTCATAAATCAAGCCTCCTGCAAAAAGTTTCAGCATGACTACAATTGAGATTGGCCATGGGCCACGAACGAACTTTTTTCTTCTTTTTATTTCCCTGTCGGCTTTATGCTTACTAGCTTCGCGTCGAAATCAACAATAAAAACCGAACCGACGAACTTAATCGTGCACAGAAGAGAATCGCTAACAAGACGTAGCTATTTAGTTATACGTAATACATGTTAAACGATCGTTACGCGAATCTTTTGCTTTTGTATATCATTTCACTTAATTTACCTGTAGTTTCTTCCGCTAGTTTACTTCCAAATACTTCTTAATCCTTTTTGAAATATTTTTGATATACGACAGAATTAGAAACGACAGAATTAGAATTTTGACACTTTTAGAAACGAAAGTTATGTTTCAAAAATGGATTTTTATTTATACACAATAGGAAAAATTGTTTATTAGTAGAATTAGCGAAACTAGATAACAGTTTATATATTCCTATATCCAACATCCTTAATATTTATGTAATGCAAAGGGTTAATATTAAAAGGAAATAAATAATAGTAGATTTTCTTAGAAAATTCCTCAATATCTGTATTTGGCGAAAAGTAATTAATGTTCTATACAACCCTTATTTCACTCGAAAATTTGTTAAGTTTAAATCTCTACTAATTACTTAACGCTTTTACCTCCAAATTTACCAGAACTGTAATTTCCTTTTATAAAACGTCTGTTCTAACGAGTTCCATCGTGTTAATTTCGAAGTCTTATAAAAATCTTATCTTACTTACGAGACTATCTAATGGTAGAGAAAAATTCTTCGGATCTTTGGAACGATAAATCCTCTAATTATTCCATATGATCGCGCGTAGGAGACTTTGCCCAGTCTAATCAAAAGGATCAACGATCAATCTCGAGTTATAGCGACAACATTTTTTTCACCTAGCGATTTTTCACCGAAGGAAAAAGACTTCGATGTGGGCGTCGAAATATATTTATGCATGTAGACATTTCTTGCGTTCTCGATATAACGCGAAGTGCGTAGATTCTCCGTCGAATGGAACTGGCTGCGTAGAAGATTAGAATGAACCGTAAAGTCCGACGTCTGGTCGATCGACGAAATTAGTATCGCTTACTCACCCTACTAATCACACACTGTCTGGCTGGCTTACGAAATTCTGGGTTCCTCGTACTCGACATAGGTCGCGACAAAACAACTCTGTTTCCCTATGCTCCTTTCGTCGGGTCTCCCTTAGACGCATACCTTTAGTATCCAGAGAAAAGCAAGTTTTTCGATCGATCCTTACGTCCAAGTGAAAAAATAGATTTAATTAATGAGAAACAATAGTCTTCTTTTGACAAATACCTTTTACACAAAGATCTCTTCTACATTTGTTTGTACAAGTTTGTACATTGTGAATTATAACTTTCAAAGATTCTCTTGTACGATAGTAACAATGTTGATAATAAAAGAGATAAAAGTTTGCAAGTGAATTTTACAAATTGAAAGTCAATTGGTTTGTTGTAATAAATCTTTATGTCTGTAATAATTTAGTCAAGTAGTTTAGTAAAAAGAATTTTTCTTTTTTACTTAATCCATTCAGGACCAATGTCGCATTAACATTTTGTTTGAAACTTTCTTTTCACTCAATTTACGTTATTAAATTATATTCTTTACTATCGCTTGCGAAAGAAAATTTCAAGGATTCGATTATATTCCTTTTTATCGCAATTTTTTTCCTATACAAATCCTACAATTTTATGAAATCTGAAGATACCGAAGAAATTCTCTTCGAATCATAAACATTTTCTTTACGTTCGTTACAATTTGTACGGCGGTTTTCTGAAAAGTATCTACTATTTTTAATATATTTTTCTATTTAGGGAAAATGTGCAGACTACTTCATACTTTTCTATATCATTTCACTTCTTAGACCCTAATTTGGATCATGAGAGAGGTTTATGTTGAACTATTGACGGTCAACGAGGCGCGATACGTGTGAAGTAGGAAAGATGACTTACGATGGAAAAGAGGAAAGGTGGAACAACGGCAAAGGGAAACGCGTTCGATGTTTCGCCACTTATAAATTCGATTCTCGTTAGAAGAGGCCGCGAAAGAGAAAACCGGGAGGAGAAAGGGAAGAAGCGAACAGATTTATAACATCCAGAATCCCCAGACGCAACCGTCTTATGAAACTATTTTTAGGTGTTTTTAGGGCCTCTCGAATTTAGGCCAGGTTTCTGAGAAATCGGGGGAACGAACGTGCGACAATGATAACGATACACACCTACGCCGATGACCGCGTTCGATCCACCTGTGATTTAATGAAAAATCATCTCCTTCGAATTTTCTTACATGCGAACGCATACCGTTTTGTTACACCCGCGTTTGAACGTAAAATATGAGAACACTTGCTTGATTACGACAAATGTTTGTAAAAAATTATGAAAAATTCCATCGAAAGCGAGTAATAAATTTATGAGGATTAATAACATATTATAATTCAGAGATTTCAAAGATTCAGAATGTACGTAATTTGATTATTTATTCTGTATAAAATTTGGAAGCGATAGGTGATTTAATACTGGCAATTTATATATTTCAAACACGATTGAAAATGGCAAATGTCCTCCTACTTCTGAACAAGAGTGCACACTGTGTATATACACATCGATCATTTTGATATTTTCGACGTTATTTTCGACGTGGTTTTCATTCTTGCTTATCTTAAATTATGGTGATCTGTTGGATACGGAGACTTATGATATAAAAAGGAAAGGAAAGGTACGATCAGGTGGAGAAGAGATCGTCGGAATTCGCGATTCACGCTCGCGATTCGCATTATCGTTGCTAGAGGCAGATTCGATCTAGCAATTTCGCGCTGCCGAGCCGTTAACCCAATAGCGATCGATTGATCCTTGTTAAAGTCATTCGCTGTGATCTCCGCATAGCGAACATTCCACGTGTGAACATCTGTTGCCAATCTGTTCGATCGGACGTCACACGTTTAATGTGAATTCGTTCGTCAGCAATTTATTAGAAAGAAATTAGTTTACGAAACAAGAGACGCGATTTAATATCACGAAGATCTGAACTTTTCGCCGTCTCCTTTAACATTGCTCGATTTATTACACGCTATATTGTCTTTGCATGGAAAAAAGATTTTATCAAGTTGCTACAATTGTAATTGGTCTATCGTCAGTTATCAAGCACGCTAATGCAGGAGAAATTTGTTATAAATCACGCGTGTTCAATAAAGATAACAAAGTATTGTATATAATAAATTGATCGTCGTAAATAATAAACTTTTTAATGCATAAACTACTTAAAAAAGATTGAGGTACTGTAATAGTTCCACTGCAAGGATTTTTAAATTTTAGAAGAAATAATTCTCATAAACCTGTAATAACGAAACTAGTTAAAAAAATGCATCGAATTATCTGGAAATGATGCTTAATATATATAACAATCTAATACATGATTTATCGGAGCTTTTACAATCGAATGAATGCCTCCACGATGATAATGATGAAATTTCTCAAAGGTATAAAAAAATCTATCTAACTTCCTCGTGCTATCGCGATGGTGATTAAACTCACGCGAGGTGATTAAACCAAGGTGATTTAAAGAGAAATCACACACCTGACGCATAGTTAGCTTTTAAAGTACATACACACGCTGGTAGTAGAACGCAGCGGGAATTCGACGTAGTAAATTGCCCCTTTTTAACGGTAAAATGCGTCGTTAATTCATGTATCAAGACTCGTGCGTACGTGCGTGCGTACGTACACCTGTAGCTGTGTTGTTACGTCATTTTCTTCAGGATATATGAAAATCGATCTGATTAGCATCAGACTGATGGATCATCGCGTGCACCTGTACTGCGGTTTCGCTCCAATTTCCAACGATCAATCGATACGTAGTACATTGGTGTATTGCGCGTTTACAACCGCAATTTGGTTGATACGAAGCAACCAGCGTGGGAAATCGCGGTGATGCTTTCTAGAACGATTTATTGCGCTGCTACCGATTCCAGCAATTTTCATCAATTTATTAACCCTTCGCATTTCTTTGTTTTTCCTCAGATCCATTTCTTTCGCGCGTTACCCATATGTACATCTATTTTCGTAATAGATAGGTATTTGCGAAGTAAAAACTGTGGATAAGTTTTAGAAAGGCAGCTATAAAATTTGCTTTTTCGCAATTTTCATCCGGAGATAAATGGCATGGAATTAATTTGAAAAGTATTCTTCGTAATCAATCATTTGTAATTTTATTACACCGCCAGTAAAGAATTAGAAATAATATTTCGCCATTCGATATGAAAATAGTGAGATAATAAATCATAAATTCGAAACAGTGGCAATACGAGAATTATATTTTCATATTTTATATTATTTACATTTAAAGGAAAATTTTTATTTATTTTCTATTCCACAATTGTTACTGCTGTGATTCAAAGATGCTCTTGGGTTATAATACTAATCCAATGGAATTAAATACGTCCATTAAAGAATTCGCTAACATCGACGATCTGATCGATAACCAAAACTTAAGATCAAAGTTGCATCACTGGAGTTCGCTGAACTTATCCAATCGGGCGATAACGAGATCCGCGAAATTATCAATTATAATTCCATTAGCACGGGATCATAATGTGATAAAAGGCGACTTACGGGCAAGCAAATAGGTCAATATTGCGATGAACTGCACGATTTCTGACCTAGACAATGTGTTAAGAATATTCTGCATCGTTGACGCGAAATTAGATTACACGCTTCCAACGAAGTCAATAACAAACTGTACATGACACACTTGTGGTCGTTCATAATTACACACGGCATAGTGCATTTGTGTGTACGAGTAGCGTGTATAAAAGTCGTAGAAGATGCGACGAATTCGTGGAAAGATTCGATATCCGTGACGATACATACCCCTGTATCCGTGTATCCAGCCAACGAGAAAAATAAAATGATAATTCGATATTATTCGTAGCCTATTAATGGCGGACAATTGATTCGATCGTCACGATGTTTTCGGTTTCTGATGCGTAGCCACGTATCCGAAGTACACGTATCATCAGTGTGATAAACCAGTTCCTCGCTCGTTCAGTCGATTAACGTTTAATTGAAATCACGTAATGCTAAGCATAATTGTTACATCAATGTATCGATCGATTAAAGGGTGAAAGGAAAAATTATAGCTGCCAGGGTCAAACAGGATAAACTATAAAAAATAAGGCGATGCTAAGTTACTCAGAAAAGACGAATGAAGATGTAATTCTCGATGGCGATTCGGTACGATTAGCGTCATGTGAAATACAAAGTTTCCGCTAGATCAATAATATTTACATGTTAACAGCCACTGACGTAATATTTTCGTAGTTAGGATGTGGCAAGATAGATCGGTTATCAATATCACGTTGTGCGTCAGTAGGGAAAAGAAAATTTCTTAAGAGAGGATGATACGTATTTGGAAACAAACTCTTCGTATTCCTCGTTGTCTTAATTTCAGATTTTCTATTCTAGAATTTTCCATCGGGACATTGAACCGAACTGGAAATTGAGTTACTCCACGAAAAATATAATTATTACTAGACTGCGGATGTCGATAGAAATTTATATTTTCACGAACGTAATTAAACAAATGAATATCATAAGAAGTATTTTATAATTTAGATATTGTGTGTAATTCTGTGCAAGTTTTTTTAAAACTTTGAATTTCCCATAAATGCGTAAAAATTGGCGGTGCAACTATTACGTACTATTTATAAACCAAGGCAATGGAATTTTATTCAGAATGGACGGAATCCATTATCAATGAATGGAAAAAAAATAAATTATTTCTGTATTTCTGCATACAGATAACAAGGTGCAGCGAGAATTTTTGTTCGAAGAATGTTTTCGATTAGGAAATTATTTTATCACGGAACGATAATGCGCGACGGTCTTTCTCATAGCGAGAAAGATCGTAAGGTTGGACTAAACTGCACATTGCGAACACAGGTTGCATCAGCCACGCGACATTCCCCGTGTCCGACACAGCTGGCCGTTCCTAACGCGTTGCCTAGTTCCATCGAAAGCCTGTCCAATGTGCGATTCGAAAAGACCGGATACCGAACTGTTGCCGACTGTCGCGGACCATGTTGACTTCGAAACCCAGAGACTAGTATTTCAGAACCTCCGCCAAGCGATTGCTTTATCGCTTTTTGTTTCACATGCCGATAATTTAGCCGCGTTGCTGGCCAGACGTACGAGCTTCCTCGATTCAAAACAACTGCTCTCCTACCATCGAAGTAATTCGTAGTAATTGCGTTTCATTCATCGTTACGTTCTCAGAGACTATTTCCAGTCACTGTTTGCTCGAACCACAAACTACTTTGACCTAACAAATTCCTTTCATTTTTAGCCATTTCATGTTAGACACGCTCGATCTTGTCACATGCCAAATCGATCAACTCCGCTTTTTATTTATTTATTAATTTTGTTATTTAAGTGCACGATTAATATCCAATTTTAAAGAAACAAGTGACTTACTTTCGTAAGTTCATTCGTCGCGATAAGATGACGTAAATAATGGTAAATACCACAATGAATCTAATTTCTTCTCACAGAGACGATCAGGATAGTTTCTAAACTGCTCGTCTAATTATAAAGTAACACTGCAATGAAACAATCAACAAAAATGTACTTCTCGAGTTTTTCCTTGTCATCTTCATTTTTCTCTATTATTTCGCTGGAAAACTCTATACCTATAGCTATTTATTCGCGAATAGAAAATTTTGCTTATGTCTTTGGAAAGACGTTTGGTTCGCGACAAATACGAAATTACAAAATCTGACAATTTCGACAGGTGGTGCTGAAAGTATGTACGAGTTTCTATTGTAGCTCGAGCGTTCCCCATGGTGCGAGGATTTGAAGTTTCAAAGTCCGTATTTTAGTCAGATATTCTACGTAAAATGAGAAGGCAAACCGTCGCAACCTGATCGAACGACTGACAGACATTCGTCACGTGTGAAGAACGGTGGTCGTTTTTTATTTAATTATAGCTTCCAAAAAAGCGGGTGGTCTTTATAACAATGCTCGTGGCGGCTGGCTGGCAGGCGATTTGTGCGTCTAGACGAGTCCCCGTGTTCTCGGGGCTGTCTCTTCTGCTGTGTGTTGATTCAGCGTAACCGATTTAGCCTAACCTACGTGATGGACACACTTATACCGTCTTCTCGCCCGCCGATACGCATAAATTTCGCGGACAGACGAAACAACCCCGACGACGAGATGAGAACTCACACCGCGCGTCTACACACGGCAAAGGACGTGGATCGGAGAATCGGTGAACGAGCTGATGCCATCGTGCAAGACATATCGTAGCGATTCGACAATTTTAAAGGTAACGTACGAAGACCACAATTTGATGTCACTTGGTTACCAAGAGGAAATAGTTTTATATATTGTATATAGTTATAGTAGGGGATACAACCTGTTAGATCCAAAGATATGCATAAAGTGGCTGCAAACAGTATCTGTATATCGTTGTATTTATTATAACATTAATATATTAATCAATTAAGATCCAGCACCTTTATACGAATATGAAAATTTAGTAATACGAAAATGAAATCCGTAACCTGGTAAGAAAATATTTTTCTGCCCATTGTACGAGTGTTTCGAAAACTATACCAATCATCTTGATATTCCGCAAATTTTATAACTTTTCATTATTTATCTTCTTAAGATGATAGGTCATTTCCATGAATCTATTCGTTGTAGACGTATCATGTGTATAATAATGAATTCTAAAAGCAACATTAGAAAATAATACTTGTAATAGTATCTCTTTCCCGTATTTTTAATTTATGGAGTTAATCGGTGTGATTCTTAAATAAGTTTAAGTATGCTTCTTAAATATAGATAACAAATCAACAAAGAATATCGAGGGCACAAGAGATATGACAATCGACATATTCAAAATGCTTAAGACAAGTGGTAAAGACACTTTTGATACATGCTTACTTTTTAAGTTTTAATTTTGTCCATGTGGCCTTCACGCTATCTTGTCTGTCTCATGCACAATGAATTTTTATGTGAATTCTATCAGAAGACATTATGTAATAGGAATTCATCGATTTTTTTCCACTGTCTATGATTTCTCGTTCAAACAATAGGAGTTCACGTTCAGGTAAATGAATTTAGAATAAACGATACACGAATGAAATGAAAAATGAAGTAGGTGATAAATGTTAATAATAAATGACGGTGTATTTAGTCAGATACAAACGTTAGTTTTGTTTCAAGAAATAAACTTTAGATAAACAGGATTCTACTTATGAAGAAAAAGAAGAATAAAAAGAAGTTAGGTTTAATATTAGATTTAAGGACATTTATCATCACGGCAAATTGAAGTTCGAAAGAAGAAGAGCGATAAGAAGAATGCGAATGGAAGAGTCACGAACAATTCTGCTGGTTGTGTTTCCATTTCGCTTTAGTGTCGAATTATAATCGCATTTGTCCAGAAATTGATGGTTGGTAAGTGGTCCACGTGGCATACAACGTGTTAATGATTTACCGGAACACCGCGTTTAAAGTTACGCGCAACTAGATGCAACCTCATCAAATGGACTAAGTTCCAATTTCACTCTAAATCGCAGAATGGTAACAATCGATATAATGCATGCACGTCAAGAACGTAATTCCAACGTCAGGATCCTGTCACGCAATATTATTACTGAAATTTTAAAAGTGACAACGTATTAGCGCTAGTAAATTCATAGAAGCGATAACTTTGGTAATAGAACAAATGATAGCCTTGTTATCCTACCTGCCTTAGAATTATAACTAGTAATTTGTCGATTTACTAACGTTATTAACTTAACTAAATCGTCAAACTTACCACATAAATAATAATAAATCTATAACTGCAACGAGTTTAGCGATAAATCGAGCGATAATAAATCCTACAAATAACTTTTACCAACCATGACTTACCCTATTATCTTATTTACCGTAAAATAATAAGATTGTGAAAAAAAAGTCTATAATCTATAACCCGCAACTTGTCGATTCACTGATATATTATTATCGTATGACTATCGTAAATTACCATGCGCGAAGCATCAGACTGTAGGAAAAATAACAGAGCAAAAGTAAAAACCGATCGAGGAAAGAAACTTATAATGAACAGGCAAACAAGATAAGATGGGAATCGGCAAGAGGAAAAAGAAGGTGTTGCGAGAATGAAACTGGCGCCACGACGGACGCTCGCCCCGGCCATCCGCGACGAGGATTCGAGAAAAAGTCCGCGGATACGATCGTATTATTTCCAGCGGCGGGAGATCGTTTATAAAAAAAGGAGCAGCAACAAGCTCGAAAAGAAAACGAGAATCTTATGGCGCCGCGACAACTCACGTCGACAGCTTTAAGATTCGCTGCTGGTGGGTCGAAAAGGTATCGTCTCTCTGTTGCCGATATCATTCGTGAGAAGAGAGAAACGTGTCGTCGTCTTGGTCGTGGACGTCGTCGGCGACGTCCATCCGGCTCATCTTTAAACTTCGTTTTCACTCACTGAGGCGCCGGCGTCTTCGTCGTCTGGCTAGGTAAATATGCGTAAATTCGCCCGCGATTACGCACCGGATCCGACCACCATCAAAAACGTCTTTCGACCTTTTAATATGTCGCTGCCGCGTGCGTACGCGCGAAATATACAGAGTAGGATATAATTCACGATACGAGAATGGGGTAAGAGAGATTCTATGGCTGAAAGTGAGATGAAAATCAAGAATAACAAGATCTAGTTGGAGGATACGTTTTTGAGGGAAATTTATTTGGAAATTAGTTGATTAGAACGCGCAGTTGATTGATAATTGTTGTTACGGATTCGCTGCGGCTCGTTACTGCGACTAGATTCGTATGCTGTAAAACGTCGGTACGATCGAGTACGGAAAAGTATCAACTATTAATTTGTTCTTAAGGTTTAGGAGTTGCTTATAACTTTAGATAATTTAGCTTTTGCTTCTTATGTTCGTTGTATTTGTTTCTAGACTTTAATGCTGCAAACTATCAAACTCGTAAAAATTAAACGCGTCTTGAATTTCTTGTTTCTACGATTACTAGATATACTTTGGTCAGACTTAACAGGTACTGACTTTTATAGAGCTTTCCATGGGTGTATTCCTCATACTACCCTAGCTATAAATAAGTACCTGTATATTGTACATTTCTATAGGTACACATCAATAAATAATTCTGAGATTAGAAGGGCTAGAATATTAGTAAGAAATTGCTACCTGACATTGCACCGTGAAGTTACAGCCACCACGAAAAGTCACAATGACGATCTCGTATATTGCTGATATTTACGCATTTATGGGAAATTTAGACGTGCAAAAAATATGTAGAACGTATAATGTCTTCATGAAGATATGAATTTGCATTTCAATCTGCAGTGAAATACGCGAAATACCAGTCATTAGTCAGATTCGCGCCTACTTACCCCATTGACTTTCGAATGCAATTTTTCTCGAAAACGAAGTCTTCGATTCGATTTCATTATTTTCTTTCTCTCTATTTTTTTATCTTTTTTTATTATGGAACGAGATAGAATCTTCCCACTTATACGACGATTTACGATGGACGGTGTGCGCGAGACTACGCGCACGAACATTTCGTCGTCGTAACATCATTCTCCAGCGTCACCTTACATTTTCACCGAGTTTCTTTCTTTTCTCTTCTTTTTTATTTCGAACGAAGACTGGCGCCGTCTATATAATAGCCGTTCTTCAGTACTTACGAGCACGTCGAGCGTCGATCGTAGCAGACTTAACGATAATTATCACTTTGGCACGAGACGCAAGAAACGAGAAAGACAAACAGAGACAGAGGATCCACGGTACTGACTGGTTTCGAGTGGAGGATGCGAAAATAGCGTTGGCCCATACCTGGAAAACGAGACTCTCTCTCTCTCTCTCTCTCTCTCTCTCTCTTTTCCTTTTTCTCTCTCTCTATCTTTTTCCTCGTCGAGTTACGCGTAAACAGAGACAAGCATCCCGTGATTCGTTTCATACAATAACGCTACCAGAGTTCTGGCGATTTTTGTCTCCTTAGTTATCCTAAACGTGATTACTGTCACGACTATTCGAGAATACTAATTCTACCGAAAGAGCATGAAGCAATACGACGTGTTTCATTGGTTCTTACTTGGCACTCGCATGTACCTATGTATTTAATAAGACGAATAATAAGGAAGGAAAGATAGGAAGATTAATCATGAAAATACGCATCTTCCTTTGAATTTAATTCTTGAGAATTAAATAGTGAAATAATAATGTCTCCAACTGTTTCTAGACATAAACACACGTGTTTCACGAACATATAGAACATATTTCATCGTTCAAGAGAATGGAATTTACGATTGTAAGACGTTTAATATTACGCCACCTGTTTCCATAAATTCATATCACACTGAAGGAATTTATATTACCCGGATAGAGGATTTATACTGACATCGTACGTGTATCGCTTGGAAGAACAATTGGTAGATTAAGAATCGCGTAATCTCGTTAATAATCATGCGACATCAATGACTTAATGCGCCATAAAACAATAGTAAAACCGCATTCCCATTTGCCGCAGAACAGCTCCTCCGTTGAAATACCTGACGAGACAGAAAGTAACAAAACTTTCAACGACGGTAACATTTCTAAAAAACAGACTTTTGTTAAACGAACGTTCGACTTTTTAAATTCTAAAATACCATTTCTGAGTTTGAGTTTCAACTATTTTCAGGAAGTGGTAGGTAGCCTTTTCTCGTAATCTTATGACAGTGGAAGACCAAGACTGGTCACTAGTGAGCCCGAAGAATTCTTCAAGCCCCTTTGAAGGATTTTTCAATCATTCAAACTCTATTTTTACTTGCTTTTATGGTTGAAATGTTCAATGCCTTGGTGTATTTGGTGTTAACGTTAGAAGTGCTAGCGGCTTGAGCATAAAAATTGTTCCAAAGAAATTAAAATGAAAGATATATGAATAAACACCTGCATAAATAATGCAAAGATAAAAATAAGCTTACACTCCATATACCTTACAAAAATCATTCGAATTCCTGAAAAAGCATCATTGTCAATGATTTATGGAAAATTTAGGAAGCATCGATAACTCATAAAAGATCTATGAAGAATCTATAATTTATGAGAAATCTACGAAGAATCTGTAATGTCTGAAAGAAAAAGAAAGAAAATCCAGAAAGAGCCTACGATTAATGAAAAGTCTACGAAGAATCTACAACCTACGAGAAATTTTTAATTTGTTAGCCTAATCGCTCTAAAATTTTAATCTTAACGAAACTGCCTGCAGTTACGAATGGTATAATATTACACGGATTAACGGATCCCAGCAGGATCGGTACGAGACAGAGCAGAAACTTTGCCACCATCTGCAATTCCATCAACTCATTTTTCGAGCTGACAGCTTGGAAAATCGGGCACTGAGTCTGCGGATCCTCTTGTCGTTACACAACGCGTGTCGTTGTAAGAGACATTTACGTTGGCTTGGGAGGAAAATCAGCGAAGCCTCAGGTTTGGCAGCATCTCTGTTCCACCGCGAATAGATCCGTACGTATATGGTGGAGCTCACAAAGTCCGTGGTACGTTCAACGGATCGGTGGCGAACGTCGCAGCGAATAAGATGGTATGAAACGCCAAGAATCGTGGGACGCACCTGTGCGGCGACCCGACGTCCCATCACGGACGCAAATAAACGGCGTCGCGCCGTCTGCGGCTCAGCCGACACTTTACCCGACCGAATGGCCAAAGACGACCCCAATCATCCTCCTTTTCCAACGCTGCGACTATCCCTTACCTCTCTGATCGGCTATCGGACCTCGGAAATTCTTACTCCGTCTGCTACGATAATTAATCCAATTTGCTAAATGTCTGATTCACCATTGCGCAACAAAGCCTAGTCACCGCGGAATTGTTGTTGCACTAACGATCGCATATTCTTAAACCTTCGGTTGGTTCGTTCGAGCTGTTACGCTTGCTTCACAAACAACGTGCAAGATATTTAGGCCTGCAATCTAGATTTTTGATTGAAACTTTATATACTGGTAGATTTTGTTATTGTTTTCTTTTTTTTTAAGAACGGATGTTGCGTTGTAGGATCGGATGTTTGATATTTTCCAAAGTATTCGTTATTGGACTCACAGTGATGTGGGAAAGTGATGAGACTAATAATCATGGAGTTTGTGCCTGCTTGATAGTCACTACTGCATAATTACTAGTCTAACCATCAAGTAGGCAATCAACCATTGGTCTGAATATTTTATGTCAGGAGGAAGAACTTGTGAAAAGAAAAGTATTACAGTACGCTGGTAGTAACTGGTTTATAGTAACACTGATAGATTTCACATTATTGTGTCTATAAAAATATCGCATTATTCAGACGTTGTATATTTTTCAAAATATTAGTAATCACATAAGTAGTCATTACGAAGCTTGTAACTCCACTTCGACGATATTATCAAGAGAGAAATATTACAGTCGTACGCTAGTAGATTTTGTCAATTTGTTTATGAAAATACCTCGTCATATTTAACGTTTTTCGAGATATTCATGATTAAAATTTTACTACTGTAAAGTAGTTAGACATACATATTACTATGGAGCTTGTGCTTCATACTTGTAAGAATCACCCATTGATAGCAAAGAAGAAATATATGTTAATGAGTGATACTGTTCCTCGTGAGGATACGTCGATTTCTTTACATGTATGTATCTACCGACAGACTAGTGGAAGGGTAAAAGTCTGACACGATCACTCGTGAGAACGATGAATGGAGAGCATTTAATGAAGATATGCTAGAAGTAACTGAGACTTTTCAGAAACGTACTGCTGTTATAAAATCGAGACTGATCGTATCGTAATAAGAAACTTTAAATGAATTTATTGTTTCATCGATGTAAAATATCAAAAAACTTCATATTTCGATAACTTACATCTCTATATGTATATACATTCACGACTTTCGGCTCTTACCTTATTTACCTATTGCCGTGCTATTGCGTTGTATCGCTATCAATTCCTAATTATGAAACCAAAGTAAGAAATCGGGGAAACATGCAACCGATTGCAAAATTATAATTGATGAGAATTGCAGTTTCTATGATTCTAAAACTTCGCGAAGGATTAAAAAGTGTAGCTGCGATCATTCCTGCTATACTTGTCGACGATTATTTCGGGGATAAAATTCAATTTCGTCACTACGAAGAAGATCAGTGAGTCACCAGAGAAGAGTACAAAAACCATTATCTGCTTGATAAGAATTTCTGAATGTATGTTACAACTCGATGACCGATGAAAGAACCGACTTGCGTCAGCCACTGTTTTATACTGGTCGTACGAAAGGGATATCTCTGCTTACAAAAACAAATTTATTGACACGGATTTTTGTTTAAACGTGGAAGAAACAACGTCGCATCGATGTTTCAACTCGTGTTATCTGCGTGCTTCTTTATCGACGATTTATCAAGCTAAATGGTGTACTTTTTTCAAGAACATGGCACACGCACAGTTTCGACGTTTAATTAATGCCCGCGTGTTGAAATTAATCACTTGTTATCTAACAGATACGTGCCGGCCAGTGCGTAGTTCTTCGTCGGCTTCCACCTTCCACCCTCAAGCGTGCTTTCTTCGTGGAAGTCGTGTGCGTCATTGAAACAGCACTACGTGCGTTAAAAACTGAACGGTGGATGAAGGAAATTTTCGAAACCAGCACTTTCCTCTAGCGTTCACGACGGGAAAAAAAAGGCGTGCGTCAACCATAGATATTTATTTAAAAAGAAGGGGGAAAAAAGAGAGACGATAACCTAAATGTTTCCCTAAAAAAGAGCTCATAAATCTTTTGGTGCGTTCGCTTGCCGGAAATGATAAAAAAAGTGAGAAAAAAGAATTATTAAGTCGGAGATTTTTCTGTATTTCATTCATTGGGACACGTGTGTAATTTTCACTCATAAAAATTCCTCAACTCTTAGGAATATTTCTTTCTACCGAGTCTCTTTGGATAAAAAATAATATTTTACTTAATTTAACGACCTTTTCCTTCTTTTTTACAGATTACGGAACTTTGACGCCATAAAAAAATGTGCGAACTCTCACGAACATTTCTTTTTGAGAAGAATCTTCCAACAAAATAATATTTCTTTTAATTTTGGAACTTTTGCGTGTTCTTTTTTAAGAATTAAAGAGGTAATTGGTAATTCTGGGAGATCCAATAATATATCATTGCTTCTTTGAAACAGACGTACCTGTGACGAACGAGTTTTACGACTCACAGGCGACAGGTACCAACGAAAAAGGATTCGTATAATGTTCGAAAGTCATTTAGGAAAAGTACCTATATCTCGTGATTCACAAAAAATAATACCTCTCAAACTGAAAACTTCATTCTTTATACTTTATTAAACATTTGTATACTTAACTAAATGCAAAATAAATTACACAAACGTAACGGGTAATAACCAGTTTCTGTTGGGAATTTTTAAAAAATGAGAGCAACTAATTACTTTCGAGCAATTTAAATGCGATTACAAAGAGATTATATCATCGACTGTAATTTGGAAGTGGCATTCAAGCATTTCCTCCCTGTGTATATAACTAGGTAAAAGCATTGGCAACTTCTTCCTAATCACCGACGGACCAGTCGCCGGTTCTTTTTCGGAGAATTTCTTTGCCGTTCGTGGATGATGCTGACGTCATTAGGGACCTATGATAAACCAGCAGGCAAGTTCCCCATAGCAAGAGGTCCAGTACGTGATCACTGTCATGCAGCGAGTTTTCGTGAACGTGTCCCTTATAGTTCAACATGTGTTTCATATTTTGACCATGCACTTTTAATAAGCAAAAGAACGTTACTAGGACAAGACGTTGGATGTAATTGAAGTATAATTTCTGATACGTCCACGATATAACAATTATCTTACAAGCGTGATAAAATTAAACAATCTACACCTGTTATGAAATCACGTTCACAGATATTTCCAATATATTTTTGTGATGTTTCGAGGTAGCTTTAGAAAATCTTTAGTCCTATGCAATTGAAGAATGATTGATGAGAAAGTAAAAGCTAGACGAATCTTTCCATGATCTTGCGGAGATCTCTTATGGAGATTGGAACTAGGAATTTTTAAATACATTTTCAAACCCATTAAAATATAAAATGTTGTATCAAAGAAGATAATGCAGGAAGAAAAATAAGCTTGCGTCTGCGTGTTGTAGAAAACAATTATTCGGATCTTGAAAGCTACGCTGCTGGAAATCTATGAAGAATCTAAGATATACTCCATAAATTGGCCGTTATGACCTAACCCCATTTTGATCGTCGCGTCAGTTCTAGCGGTAAGAAATTGCAATAGCAGAAAAATGCAAGTTCACGAAGGTTTGCGACATCTTCTCTGGAAATATTGAAGTCATGTGCTTTCGCACCGATGCAATTAACACATGATTCATCTGCAAATTGATTCTAATGTAGGTACGTAGAAATTGGTCGATGAGACCATGCGCGACTTATTTTGATTAGAAATTGCAGCGGTAGTGCGCGTCCTGAGTACGCCAGAAACAAGAAAATACTACAACGTTCGAGACTACTCGAGTTCAATGGGATGTACACACGGCGATCACACGTAACTCCCTCGATACAATTACATTTAATTCAAGCCATGAAAATTCTGAAAGGAATCTCACGGCCCGATTACGTGACTGCTCCTATGAACTCGCCTGATTTGCTTCTCGGAATACGCAACCTCTCGCATCAGCCAACCGCAAAACCGAAACGTCACACAACCATCCAGGCGAAATTATAGCGTTAAACAGCGAACGATCATCAACTAGATGAACTCTTGAATCGGCCAGTGAAAAAATTCAAAGAGATGGGAAATTATTTGTGAACACTGATTATAGGCTATATATGCAACGAGTTTCAGTGGTACCTAATAAAGAAACTCGATCGAAGATTAAAATCGTCGAGTATACGAGACTGCAAAAAAGAAAAAGAAGAAAAGAAAGAAAAATATTATGCTGGTGCTCCGTTTCTTGTACAGTATAAATAGAGGAAAATAACGTTAGAGAAACTCAATATTCGCGAACACCGTGTTATTTATTACGTTACATTATACGTTTAGACGACGCGAGCGGTAGGCAGCCAGCCAAAAGAGTATTATACTGCTTATTTTCAATGGAAAATACGGGTTACCAACCTCAAATATCATCGACAGTAGAAATATAAATAAAAAAAATTAAATGAAAAAGGATGCTTTTTATCTCTCAAAAGTCCTCTTTTTACATCCGTAAATTCTTACTCGACCAACTTTCGTTTAAAAGATCTGTTTATTGATTTATAAGGACCAGCGGAAATATCGTGGCGACCGATTCGTGCAGTGCTCCGTATAATAAAAAGTATGAACAGTTCGACATACGTACAAGAAATAAGTAATCTCCCTCTAGTCTCGTTGACTGATAACATTCGTCCATTAACATTGTTACTCTGGTAGTGAAAATTATTCGTTGCGGCCCTTGTTTATTATAAGATCAAGTCTATTACAAAGCCGAGATTTTGAGATTTCGGATTTGTTTTGGGCAATTTCAAGATGCAACAATGCATGCAATACGCAAAGATATATAAAACGTACTCCTTACGATATTTAATAAGTGAAACAACTTTCCATTTAGATTCCGCTCTTTTAAATATATTCGTGAAAATATGAATTCGCGTCTAGTATCCGCAGTCTGGTTACCAGTTTCATAATTAACCGAGTTACAGTTTTATCTTCTACTTGGACGTATTTTCATGATTTAAAAAATATCGTGAATTTTTTCATAATAACGAACACGAAACATGAGGGTATGAAAAAAAGCGCGACTTACGCTTAAAAGCGTAGAAAAATGTTTCACATCACCAGGATGAGAAGCAACCACTAAACCATTAAATCATCCTAACTAATTGGTCGCAAGAAACGTCACGGTTCGAGACAAGGATTTTGACAGTTCGATGCGGTACACAAAGGTTCAGAACGTGACGAAACGACGTTAATTAGCTCACGCGCATGCAATGCGGTGACATGACGCGGCGTTATTTGAGCCGCTAAAGCATTTCGGCATTCGTCAGGGACCTTTCTAGTGTGTCTTGTTACGGTGTCCCGTGGAAAGTTTTGCTGAAACGATCGTAGCATGTGACATGCCGAAGACGCGCACGTAACTATTTCGGCCGAATAGCCAGCTGAAAACGCTGTCAGCCGATTGTATTACCAAGGCCGGCCAAAACGATTACGAATCAAGTATAAATCATTAGCACGCGAACCGGCGGCCTTGCCGATAATTCAATGCCACGGCTTGGATAAATTTTTCAAGTCAGCGATAACGAGCTTTCGAAAATGACGAAAGAGATTACGAACGATTATCCTGTCTAGTGGAACTCGTATGAATTAACGAGAAACATTTTTCATGGAAAATTGAAAGGGTTCGAGTAATACTATACTTCGTCACATAGATTGCACGGATAATACAATTTTCTCTGTGTTCGCTGAGCGAGGAGCAACGTTTTACGATACGGCGATATATAAAATGTTAGATATAGCGTTCTTTTACGAACTACGATAATAAATATTAAAATTGAATCGTTCGTAGCTGATGTCGATTTCGCGATACGAAATGTACACGCACAAACTTCAAATTTATAATTTAATAAAATAATAATTTAATAATTTAACAAAGTGTCGATAAAACGAACATATGGTAAACGCATCTATATCGCAATATCGTCCATTAGAAGAAAGAAATATATGTTATGTCTCATGTTATCAAGTTAAAACAATTGAAATCCAAAGATTCTTAACCTTCTTTCTCTATTTAGGAAGATAAAACAGTCTCTATATGCAGTCGCTGTGCTAACCTTTATGTTTTCTGCTCGTCGAGTTGAAACAATCGAGATCTAAAGATTTTTAACCTTCTCGCTCGAGCACGGTGCAGACGAGCACTTTGCGGCAGCGTCACCGCCGCTACAATTTGCCGCCGCTTCGTAACGTGTGAACTGCTTCGTTAAATCTATGCTATTCTAAAGCACAGCGGTAAATTACCGCGACGGTAACGCTGCCGCAAACTGCTCGTCTGCACCGATTCTTAAGAAGATAAAATAGTCGCTATATCTAGTCTCTATAGCCTCTATCTTTCGTGCTCGTCAAGTTAAAACAATTTACATCTAAAGAGTCTTAATCTTTTTTCGCCGCTTAAGAGGATAGAAGAGGATAGATCTCTAAAATATACTTTTCACTTGTCTGACAAGGCACGCAGACAACAGCAATTCAGTATTGCTCGGGTACTTAAACGATTGGCTGTCCCTTTAGATTCGAGGAATAAGAGCATGAAATTGAATCAAGACGTTTCCTACCAGCGTGGAGTGGCAACATCCACGCGCTCAAATCGTATTCCACGTTTTATGGAAACATGTAATCATTGCGAAATTCACGAAATTCGATATCTCGGTACACGAAGCGCAGTTTCACGCGCGTAAAAATATGCGCTCACCGAATTTCTTAGCGCTTACGTTACGCCGGTGATGCAACCTACAAGTTGACATAGAGAGACTACCGAAAGAAGTAGAGACAGGCGCGGTTGCATCGTATATCAACGCCGGCCTCGCGGTTTTCCTCCAGCACGTGTGAACGTTGGGATTTCCTATCTGTGAATGTCATTTCTACTACATTTCTTATGGGAACGCATGTTTCTGTTTCTCCGATGAACGCCTTAAGGTACAGAACGTTTAACATTTAGGAGCAATCATAGATGAGCGATGAAAGAACGTATCTTAATAAAATCAAATTCAACGAATGAACATGATTTCATGATCTACAGAATTCAGATCGTGAGGAAAATATAAAACTTGTACTGATAATGTCAATGTTTTTATTTTTATATTTTACAAACAGTCGGAGAAAATTCTTGTGGGAAATTACGTATTAATTTATTTTGATCGCTTGTAATACTAGTAAAATTGATCAAATTTTCCGAACTCTTTTACAATGATACGTTTATAGCGTATCTAGACACCATTTGCAAATAATTATGTAAATACGTGTGTTGTACCATGTTTCTTACGAATTTCTTATCTTTTACCACTTGTAAATGTTGAGACTTAACAATCATTGATTATGAACGTACAAAGAATTGTAATATATATAATAAGAAAAAGACATTTTTCTTACATTTTACTTTATTTTATTGACTCAGAATGATACTTGAAGTCTTGAAGTACATCGTGATAACTAAGGAATGTATCCGATAAAAGCCATCCGAAGCCATGGGAAATATCTAATAGAAAGTTTCTCAAAGTACAAGATAAAGAAGATACGAAACAGGGAGGACAGTAAGCTCGTGGTTCGCTACTAAAATATATCATAAGAAAATCCTGAAAAGTACGTAAAACGAGTGGCAATGTTGGATGAGCAAGAGAATCGGTTCATTCAATAATGTCACTGTTGCTTGCGTGCGTCTCATTGATACCGGAATCCCGTGGAGGAAACACGAGATTCGTTTGCTCCGATTGACGTTCGATGGCCGATGCGAAATCGACGGTGTGATCCAAGCAAGTCAATGAGACTCGATAGATCGTGTCCTCCGCGTATGATGCGACCAGACGTCACGTTGAAAGCCGTGTGCCATTGGTCGAGATGCTGACAAGCCCCCGTCAAGCCTCTGTACTTCTGACTCACGTGCGTTTATCTGTCGTCGAACTAAAATGCCCGTGGGCGAAGCCTCAACACACTCGATGCCGAATAAACAACGAGCGCTATCATCGATCGACGTGGTTCGATCAATATGTTCCGTAGATCGAAAGCGGAGATCGACCTGGATCGATCGAGTCACCGTAAAATTAAACGAAACAGGTTCAAAGCGGTTTTACTGCCGTAATTTTTAACCGGTGAATTAACTATTAAAGATGATTATGCTTGTATCGGAGAAGTTTAATTAAGAAAAAGAGAATATTATGGTATATAAATAAAAAATAAATCTCAATAAATTACTAGCGTATACGAGTTTGAATAGTTTCGATTTATTTTGTACAACGTTATCGCACACGATATTTATATTTTGGAATTAATTTTAATCCAAGTAGAAGTAATGTGAGAATTTTTATTTTTATACGCTTCCAAAGCCTGGCGTAAAAGTAGAGTACGATTAGTCACGAAACTTTGACAAGAATTTCTGTATCTCTTCGCAATAACGCGAAAGAAAGAAAATTATCGCGTAAAATTTTTTAGAATGAAAATATCTGTATGTGAGGGAAAATATATTCTATCAACTCGCTACATGTATATTGTTTCTGATAGAGAGATTTTCCTAGGTCAATGACATTGAACTTTGAAAAAGGATCGAGGTTACTTGATCTGAAACAGTCACGAATAACGATTTTAATAGAATTGTTACGACTATTTCATTTCTCTAAATTCGATCCGGTAACTCGGTATGCTTGATCTTTCCTTTACGAGCACACAAATGCTCTACCGACGTCATCATTTTTCTGGCTTGCAATCAGTGTTTGACTAATGCTTTGCAGGGAGTGATTGACGGAAATATACGTTGGAAAACACGTTGGAATAATACCGATGTATAACTTTCATTTAATTCAACGAAGTTTAAGCTAGCTATTCTTCAAATTTCTAATTTTTTTAATTTTTTCGATCAACGTCTAAATGAAAAATCCAAGAAATATAAATTTTTCTTTAGAATAATTATGATATTATAAAGGTCAAATACAAAACTGATTCTAAATTAAAATGTAAAAATTGTTTAAGCTATATGAGACAGACTGAAAATAATTAAACATTAAAATTTGTCTTATGATATAATTTTCTAGAATCGATGAGTATAGGTTTAGGTATAGGTAGGAAAATAATACAAGTCGAACGATATTGGAAATCTAAGAAGAAGCAAATATTTTTGCAGTATTCAATCACTGATTAAACCATTGTAACGTTCGGTAAATATAAGTCGATAATTCCACATGCGTAATAATACAGCGATCAATATGTAACGCAACATAGTCACAACAAGGTTTCGACATACAAGAGCTATTTACTTGATAATGACGAAAGTACATGATTTTCATGAAAATACATGATCCATATATTCAGAAAAAAACTAGGAAAAATATTCTCCTAATTGCAGATCTATAAAGCTTCGAACTATCAATGATGAAACTTCACGATTCGATCACAGGATAATTTCCAAAGTGTGGAAGAAAGCGTGTCATACAATTTACCAAACAGTCGAAGATATAAATAAAAATATTCTCTAAAAATAAAAAAAAAGAAAAAGAAACATTGCGCTCCTAGTTCATGTTTCTCCAAACATCGCCATTTTTGATCTCCAAAGAACGAGGAATAAAATACACTTTCAATTTCACAAACGCTCCAGAATATAAATAACAAAAATTCCCTGAAATGACAGAAACATCGCGTTCCTAATTACACCTATATATTAACAAACTATTATTTATCATCTCAAAAAAACGAAGACTAAGGCATTCGTTCAAACGTTAGAAAATACAAATTACAAAAATTCTTCAAGACCACGAGATACATCATGCTGCTAATTTCATCCTCTGAAAACCGTAAACTCACAGACTTGCAAACTGTACCAATGAACGAATAACCTTCAACGATAATCAATCCTACGGAAACATGTCCAAACACCAAAGACAAACATCGCGTATTTTTTTCCTCGAATTTTATCAACTGGTAGTTCGAAATTAACCCCATGAACGATCTTCGAATCGACCAACGAAACAGAAGAAACGCAGATGTCCCCACCCGCGCTCCGCCAGCTACTAGCTCAGCCTATATAAACCCGCGGCATCTCGCAAGTCTCTTCATTCTATACGAGGCGTCAGTCTATGTATAAAGTCGGAAGTATCGTAGTATACGGATTGTTAATACCGTGGAAAATATCATTCAACAACGAACTGCGAGATAGCACGCGTACATTTGTTTGAATCCACTAGGCGGACAACGCTTAGGTAAACCGAATAAAAATCGCTTCGACGAGGACCACGAAGCGTTCCTTGAGCTACCAGAGCCGAGATCCTTTGCTGCCTAGGTTCTGGTCAGGGTCAGTGCGCGGGACCATCCCGCCTCGAGAGATTCATCGAACATTGTTTTCCAAATTTCCAACATCGTTGCAACTTGTCGAAATTATTTTCGAATTGAAAATAATTAGAGCTTCTGTAAATTTGCACCTAGAAGAACGAAGAGAATAAATCAATAGAGAAAAAGCTTTCTTCAAGGAGGAATCGTCTCGTTTTTGTTCATCATCGTTTCAACAGACAGGCGACAGCCTTCGCATCTTCTCTTTTGCAACATTTTGAAGAATTCGTCTACACGACAGGATGAAACTAGTACTCTTAGCGACTCTGCTGGCGGTCCTGTATACCGTCGACTATTCCAATAGTGCTGCAGTCAGATCGGAGGTAAGATATATATACGTATATGATATTTTAATTAGCTGGTCTGTTGGAATGAAAATCAATGATCAAAGAAGTAAATAGAAAATGCTGAGAACTCTGATCATTGATCATTCTGCTTATCGGTCTCCACATGGAATTTTCTACTGCATTGGAGAAATTTTACTAATTTCTGATACTGGAACACCTGCTATCAAGATTCGAAGTGAATTCATGCGCACTAGATTTGAATGAATAATTATCAGAAAAGCTAAATAGGAATATATTCGAAACTATTTCCTTTTAATGTGGTTATGATCTTTAAAGAAAGCTTATGAAAAAAAGAACGCGACTTAATAACTAGCTAAAACGAAAACAATGGCGTTGTAATTTAATCCTGATCAATTTCAATTAAAAAGATTTGCAATGAAATAATTCTTGAAATAAAGAAGTATCATCTTTCAATATCGAAAGAAATATTTTCAAAATTTTTCAAGTTGAATATTGATTCGAAAACGAAAAAGGATCATACATAACGTTATCGAAAACTGTTGAATAGCAAATTTAATGGCATCACCGATAATTTTTCATTTTTGGACAGGTAAACCATAAGTATGAACATTATCGTAAGATTGTAATTATATTTCGTTAAATGCATGATAAAACAATGCGTATAAGACTCAACTCCAACGTTTTTCTTTTCGAAATGAAATCGATAGCATTGACCCCTACTGCGCCGATAATTTCATGCGTAACGCGTAAAAGATAATCGCAAAACAATTTCGTATTTCTTACGTATTTCTTATAAATAATCGTGAACTACTCCAAGTTGATCTACAAACTCTGATCTACCACAGATTACAGTATTTGTATTATGTTGCTTTTATATAATATATTCATAATTATTATTGTTATTATTATTCTATTATATAATGTATTATATGTACAGTTATTATTAGTACAATTATTTCCAATACATTTATTAATATAAATTATATACAAGAAAGTGTAAAAGTAAACCGTAATTTTAAATCAATCTATATTAAAATTATTCTATGAAAGATTCAAAAATTTTCCGCGTGTATTTTCCTTACATGTAGTATACAGTATACATGAGTTTTTAAATACCGTACAATTTTCTAAAATTTGAATTTATAGAATTAATAATTTTTCATTTTGTCGTAAATTTTGTGCAAGAAAACCTGGAGTTTGTAACATTTGATGTGTTATTATTTTGCAGGAATTCGCTGAACAGTTGCGCAGGATTGTCCATGAAATGCACCCCGATAACCTAAGAACACAGAGAGCAACCGAGAGCGGAAATGACGACCGTCCGAAACGGAATTGTTACGGTACACCCTGCGGATGGAATACATACAATCCTGTCACTCGGCGAGGCACAATTTTCATGCCGAATACGTAAGTTAAAATTATACACGCATGATGCTCAAGATAATTACTGATATCGTAACTATCAAGTAAACATTTTTACGAAAATTGTACATCGCAATTTTTTCCCCTTCGATGATTTGTTCGATTACATTCATTACGTACGATTACATAAGAATCGTATTATTGTATTGTATAATTTTCATTAATATATTCATTCATTTAATTATTCATATAACTGTTTATTTAATATATTAACATATTCGTGAAATATTTATAAAGCGCAAAACAAGCAGCAACTTAATTACAGAAAATCGAACGATTAATATTCGATGTATATTATTTCTCATGAATTAGCGAAATGTATTCAAAATGGGTCTTTATGAATGAACTATGCTAATATGTAATAACCCTGCAAGATAAAAAGTAGTAACAAACATTCTTATCATCTATCAACAGTGCACAATGAATGCTTAATCTCGTTCGCAGTTTTATTATTGTACGAGTAATCGACGTTTCACATAAAGTTATTATTCCAATTAATTCAGATGCAAATTATAAGTATGTAATTGGGCACTCTTACCATTCATGAAACGTTACAAAATTCAGTATTGCTACTCTCATAAACTGCTCATTTACGCTATTTAATAATTATCGAAATGAAATTAATAACGATCCAACAAAGATTTAATAATTATAAAAATGTTACTAAAAATATTTTATAAACAAAACTTTACGGTTACAAATTTACTTTAATTTTATTTAATTTCATTAAATTTATTTTAATTCAATTAAAATTGAATAAATATACGAAACAGAATATTAAAAATATTTCATAGGAAAAGTTTTATACTTACAAAAACTTCAAAATTAAATGAATTATATTATTTGAGTATCTCAATATAAAAATATTTTTTGTTCCTTTGTTAGATGTAAGTGTCCTGACGACACGTACAGGTGCGTGCGTACAGGCGAAAATTTGTCCATGAGTGCGTACGTATATCACTGTCGTCAAAATACGACATCGGACGATATTGAAGGCGAAACGTCCGAAGATATGGATTATCTTAGTTAAGAAAGATGCAGACATACCTGAATAACAAACGCCTTTTCGAACAACCGTTGTTATGGTGTTGTCACCGTCCTCTTCACTGTGTCACCATCGAACGAAGCGATCCTCCGTTCTCTCCTCCAAGGAATATTCAACACTCAAATTAAATACTACATACGGACTACATATGGATACGTAAATCTACAAAAGAAAACGTCACGCTGCCACAATATATTCGCGTCAAATAATTGTATACGTCAAAAATGGGCATCTTGCTGTCTAACGAGACGCCGCTTGTGTATAAGATACAGCGGGAAGAAAATCAAATACCGGTTCGATATTTGAAATTAAATATGGCCGCGATACTATTTTGATAATCGAAATTACTGAAAAGCTAGGATAAGAAGTTTTTCAACAATTCTTCAATCTCAAAACATAAATCGACATAACCGTATCGATCTAATTTGAAGATTTTTAACGAATTTGTAGTATTTATAGATAAATAAAATGAAAATCGGATAAGATTGGTTAGATGTAGTAAACGGAATATCGGTTTACCGGCGCGTGAATGTTAGAATAAACTTTCAGTATAAAATAACATTTTAATTATAGACTAACACGTTTATAAGATATTTTTATGCACAAGTTTCTCTATGATGATTATCTACGAGATTTTGATAATTCTCGCAAGAAACGTTGTTAAAAATTAGTAATTTTACCTTAATTACACGGAACGAATCTTCGAACGACGCACCAACGTCGCTTCGGAATCGTAAACTGCGCGCGCATATTCCGTGTCGCTATGAGCAAGATCTCGCGCAGTAGCGCCATTTTCAGACTCATTTAGCTTCTACTACACTGTAAATTTGAATTTCGTTACAAGTCTTTAAACAAAAATGATGAATATAGAAGTGTTGTGTAATTTTGATGTAAAACAAATAACAAAGGGGGAAATTGAACTGCTATCGTTCGAAATAGACAAGACGCACGGAACACAAAGCCGTAAGTTAATCGCAGTTTTTCTTCAAATTACTCATATAGAAAATTCATCATAAGGTAATCAAGCGATAACTAACATACATCAATATTTTATGATTTTTAATAATAAGTTTCATTATACTTTCTTGGCATAAAATAGTAGGAAGTATGTAATGAAATCTTTTCAGACCTGATTGATCTTATGGAAATAAGTTATTAACGATGAATTTTAATCGTCTATACAAAAATATCTGATTTGTAAAAAAGCTACATAATTTTTTGAAAAATGGATAAGATCGGGTCTAAGAAGATTCAAGTTTGTATCAAACTTTAATAAGATCCAAACTTCGTATTCGTAATTTTATTCTTAAGCTACGATGCTTACCAGAAGTAAGTAAACTTCTATTTGAAATTTTGAAATATTCGGAAGCCTCGTCTTTGTCTACTTTTTGTAAAATTCTATTTATTTACGTCAATCCAGTACTCATGGTTATTATGAAAACATATCTTTCATTTATCATAATTTGATCCATAAAAGAATAAAACGAATACGAAACTTTAATATTTTCATCGGTAACCATGAAGTTGTCGAGAATCGATTTTTTTAATCGAATACAAATCTCGGCGATTCGATGTGCTGATTTCTATTCGAATTTCAAAATACCAGTTACGAATAAGAATGAATTTATTTTTTACTGCACCTCATCGGCCATTAATAATAAATAATGTAATTACTTTTAAGTCAACGAACACCTTAGAAGTACTCAAGGTGGTGTAAAATTATTTTGTACTTAAAAACTTAAAAATTTGTATATCATTATCGACTATTTATAACGTGCAATAGTAACATATAGTTGATGAAAGAAATGCAGCAGTTTAGGTTACGATCTCGTTATGTTTCTTGCATCGACTATAATTATATCGTTCGATTATTATAAAGGTCATATTCGAATTTTTACTTAAAAACCAAAGAGATTCTTACTTCAATTATTTTCCATCCGATCGACTCTTTACATTTCACAGATATATTACACCGTCTTGTGATTGCTTTGCAACAATCTCGAATATTATTATCGAGATAAAATAAAACCGAGATGATGATAGATCATCTTGTTTCTCGTTTTCAATGGTGTCGAAATAGATATACATGAAAGGATAAAATAGAAAAGTAATTATATAGAACAATTTGTCTACACGTTTGCAATATCAATCGTATTGTAAGTTTGTTGAAAAATTAGATAATTTGATCCTTTACATGTAACGCCCAATGCATCTAGAAAATGTTGGTTTTCTTGATACAGAAAATACTTAAAAGTTATTTGAACGAATTAATAATTTCGAATACCCCTTACTGTTTCAAGAGAACGTATAGAAAATAATACAGACAATGTATTCGTATGCAGTATTTCACTTAATATTTAATACACAGGAAGAGTAAATTATCTATAGTTGTACGACGATTACCAATGTTATCATTTTTAATAAAAATACGTAATGTTGCTGGAAATATTATTTTATATCCATCCTTCTTCCCACATTAATTATCACTTACCTCAATTCTTAGTTGTTAAGAAATAAGGGCAAGTTAATTCTGGATTATGACCTGAAAATAGCATAGCCAGTCAAATAAAACAGCCATAATATTAATGATTTATTAATATTAATAATGATTTGTGCAAAATATATCAACATTAAATTATTATCTCGAGTAATAAAATTGCCTGTACATTCACTTTTGATACATGGACATACACTTTTAAAATTAGCAATTTCTCGATAAAATACACTATCATCATTCATCATCAATAGTCACGAGTAGTCGAGCATCGGAAGACCGGGTCTCTCTTTTCTTTGTTCACCTTTCATAAGATACACAGTTTACTATATACTGCAATATACGCATAACCGCCGAACAGCACAGTGCGTCTGTGTTTATATACTTGGTTGTGTAAATGTATGTAAAATGGTATTTTTCCAAAATTATCCACAAAAACAGAGATGCTAAGATTTCAACTAAATCTGTATAATTACGATAAAAATGTATTCAATCCAAAATTTATGCATACATTATTATCTGTCATTATATTTTAAACGTCATTTTTTGTTTGAATGATTGGAACGAAACCAATTCGCCTTTTTCAATTATTATAAACAGTCTGAATCTTGCAAAGGTATTATGTGCATCTTTTCTTTCACCGCGCACGATTTTCTTCATTCAATTTCGTATTATCCTTTCTTCTTTTCTGGTGAAAATTTAACACTGTGATTGATATCGACAATATAAAAGATGATTTATAGATTTTTAACAAGTTCAATACGTGTGTGTCTTATATATCAATATACAAGTAAAAGAATTGGTAAGAAAAATACACACTTAAGAATAATATAAAATAATATCTATAGCCATATATGTATCTCGTGCGTGGTGAGTCAATACCTCTCAACGTCTTTCAATAAACGCCGTATTCTAATGTTGTCAACAGCTTTGCACTGTACAGGAACACCGTCACACTTTAATATTGTACATTTTCTATCGAATAGCCTAAAGATCAGGTAAAAAATAAGGCCTAGTATTTTCTCGTTTCATATGTATATATACATATATATACATACATATGCATGTATGTACATATATATGCACTCAGTTATCGCATATCCATACATACATGCACATACATCTGTACAAGCATGTATTTATACGTACAGTGTTATGTATAGCGAATTCAAGAGAACGGAAACTTCGATTGCGACATTCGTAAGAAAAATAAGAGAAGTAAGTTATTAAAAACTTCGAATGAAAGATATTTTACATACATGTATATAAAGTTATTATTCAAAAAAAAGTATACAGCTTTCTTGTAACCCAATTTTTCGTTACGTTCCAGTTATAAATAGACAGTCGTGAATTAAATAATATAACATACTACGAATCGAAATTTTAATAGCTTCTTTTAATCACTAACGATATTCAATGTTTCAATGACAATTGTGTAAGTCTATAAAAATAAAATACTTAATAAAATAAAATTGGCTGAATCTGCAATATGCTTATAAACAACAATTATATTATCATAGTCTTCCTAAATATTTAAGATATTACATAAAGTATCAAAAGTTTTACCATTATTTTACTCTCTCATGTAAAACCTTACCTGGAAAATCTATATCTAGTTTTATCGAAAAGTACTCGATTTTCAGAAATGAAACAATACGTTTAAATATCTTATATTACCTGATCACAAGCTTAACTTTAATACAATTAGAAATATCGCTCATTATAACTGACCCTCTTCCTTAACATTTGATTCTATAGTTAATTTAGTACTTTACGTTGAAGAAACGCTCAACGCTAAACCCTTAGACAAACAACAACTTCAACAATTCAGCGATATTTCAATTTGCATCAAATTTTCCATACCTGTACAGTTGAAGAATCAAATTTAGTTAAAAATTGTATGCAATAAGTTTAATACGCAATGTATAGACTCATTTAGATTCATTTGTAATCTTCAATACTTTCTTTCCTTAACGACCACTTCTACACCTTCTTCGTTCACGATAAACTTCGTTGGCAAAATAAGACGTTCTCTCGTTGTACATACGCGCGATATAGTTCAAGAATCAGTCTCGATTTTGCCTTCGATGTAACCCTCTCTTAAGTATTAATTTCTTTTTGTAACAGAAAATATGAATGTGAGACTATCGAAACGATCTCAGTATTATCAATATGCTGTCAGAGAATAGTAAAGAAATGATAAGAGACGTGTGATTATACACTTGGTTCTGTCAGAGGATCGGGTTGCAAGCGTTCCACTCGATAACGATTGTATTGTCGATAAGGCGTTCTCGTTTGATCATTGTCCGTGATCACTCGTGTTTTATGAGGAATTAAGTTTTCATAACGTCCCATCAACCAATCCTGACATAATCGGTGTTGAACATCTGCGACATTCTTGGATACCCAAGCCGCCAGCCATTGATGGAACTTTGAATTCAAGTGTTTTGTAACAGCTGGATGACACTGTTGAAAAAGCAAATAATTAATAAATATCATGAGTATCGTCAATTTTTAAAAAGATAAGACGAATTTTTAATCGTGGAACATACCTCCCTGGCACGACTGAAAGAATTTTGTTTATACAGGAATGCTTCCTTACTAGCAATATAAAGCATTTGGTAACTATTGGGATTAAATCTACACTGGGTTTCATCGGAATTGATAATGTCAGATGTATCTCCAGAATCTGCTAATCTTAAACCAGGAGGTCGCTTTAGAAGCACATCCACAGAATCCAGTGATTTTTCTTTGTCAGTTGATCTAAAAAAAGATAGAAAGGAAAGGCATTCAAATATTATATCTTATCAACAGAGTTATGATTTTAATTATAAAGAGATTTAAATGATACTTACCCTGCTGCTTTATCTGGTTGATTGGTGTTGGGAACTGATGCTGACATCATTCTTGCAGCTTTTTTCCTCCACTGTCTAATATTACGGTAAAGAAATACAGGCTTACGTCCTGCCAAGATTCTGCCTAAAGAACTCCAACCATTTCCATCCATCTACAACAATCGTTTCATGTTAACTTTTTTAACAGGTACAGCTTAATACATGTATACATACAATTTTAATGATATCATTCATTGTATTATTATGAGTAATTAGTACTAAGTTTAACATACTTAAGTTAAGAGCTCTTATTACAGCACAATTACAAAATAATTTATTACAATATTTCACACATTGTACTAAATTACAAACATTCCTCTTGTATAGAGCTTACTCTCTTTCTAAAAGTAATAAAATATTTTAAGTAAAAATAATAAACTAACAATAATCAATTTTCTACATACAAAAGAAAAACGAAATTTTCTTAAGGGTACTCGTTCAAAAGGAATTAAAATTTTTTTATGCTATCTTCATTTTTTGTAAGTAAGTTATATGTCATTATGTGATTGTCATTATACACTGACACGTACTGAATCGCATACGCATCAATAAATAACTATACTCTACAAATAAAATTTATTAACAATTAACTTGAGAAAACATGGATACATAAAAGGATGTTCTTTAAAGAACGTACCAAAAAGATTTAACGGTTTTCGGGGGTTTATGCACGAAAAAGAGCAATAAGCGAAAATAAACCACATTCAAAATATCTTGTAATCTGTTGTTTTACTATTTTTTAGCATGTTATTGATACTGTATAAATGACTAGGAATAAGTAACAATTCTTACGTGTTAATAGTACTTTGTAATGAAATCATTAATTGTAGTTTAGAAATATTCATTCATAAATTTATCATTATATAATAACAATATGTAACAGCAACTATATTGAGTCTTAGTACCAATAATACTTGAAAATAATAAAGCAAATTTGTCCAATAATTTTGTGTAAGCAAAATGAAATCAATCAAACGAACACGAGATGAAATGAAAGAAAATGAGCTTAAAGTAACATTTTCAGGTCAATTTTCAATCCATGTACATTCACAGGCGACGAGTGAACTTTTTCAATCGAAAGCATAACAAAAAAGGCGTGGTATTGATATGATTCGAGTGAAATTCTAACTTATATGGTGGCTTTACCATTTTAAAATACAAATGTGTTAGAAAAGAGATATATTACTCTTAATATACATATGTGTATACATATATATACGTATATATTGTATATATACATATATATGTGTGTATGTGTGTGTATATTTATCACCATTTAATGTTCAGCACACATGATATAATATTGAAATAATAAAACAGAACAACAAATCGAAGCTAAATGAGAAAAAATATGTGAAATAAAAATCATATAAGGACAAACATAAAAATTTTAACATCTGGAATTAAATATCTCTCTGTATGATTACTATGTATTTAAATATAGTACTATGGAATATTCATTTTGCATTGTTTTTTGTTTCGTTTCATTCGTAAAAGCACAGGCAAAGAATTCTTTTATCTTTCTTTGTCGTTACAAAAAATTAATATCATCGGAGAATCAAAGTAATAAATTTAGTGGTACAAAATGATGTTAGACAATAATGTTTAAAAGCATTGTTCATGTATTTCAATATCTCTCTTCTATACAATATTATTGTTTATCTATTATTATATGTATATTCGTTTCATATACAGATTACAGTTACAAAATATATATATATATATATGTCTTATATATATATAGAGTTTAAAATTCACTGCATAAAGTGAAAACGGAGATATGAGCTTATAACAATCACATAAAATCTGTCTGCACATACGATCTCATAGTCTCAATGAAACTATATTACAAATGTCATAGTAACGTTTAAATCAGATCCTTTGTGGCAACAATTACATATATATATATGTATACATATACATATATATATATATGTGTGTGTAGGTATATATATATGTATATATATCGTTTAAATTAGTTTAAATTTGTGCCACGTTATCTAATAAAAACGTATTGAACTGTTAAATAAACGAAAAATATATAAATACACGTACATGATACGTGTAGATTTTCTCTCTCTATATATATAATAGCGCTTAAAATTCCATGATGCAGAGCCTTGTCAGGAAATGCATGTTTTACATTTTGTACAAAATACGAAGATATCATTCAATGAGGAAACAACGTTGCGAACACTGCATCTGAAAATCCACTTTGCGTCATAAACGTATTTGTATAACTGTACAGAATACTATGACAAAGAAAACTAAGAAATAGTACCTGTTTTTCCATAAAATATACAAAACGTAGATTTTTTTATCTTGACGTCAAACAATAATAATAATAAAATTAGCAACATATTTCTTAATAGTTGTTTGATCTCAAAAAAGAAATCCTAAACGCGACAAAACATTAAAAGCACATTTTTTAATAACGAAATCGAATAACTCGTCGAAACCTACGAAAGAACAAAGAACGATTCGATAAAAATTACTCTTCCGACATTAAAACTTAATGCTTGATGCGAGCTAACTTTTAATAACTAACAATTTTTATAGTCTGCACTGTAAAAAATTATTAAAGACCTTCGATAGAATTATACCATTTCCACGAGGAGAATGTAATTACACAGAATGAAAGTTCACTAGAGTACCAAACAAACAAAAAAAAGGGATAAAAGTAATGGACCTTCTCAAGGCAAAAAGCAACAACAGAAACCGAGAGAGTTAAAACTGTGAAACCTTTGGCAGATATTCGAAATTAGTTCGTGGGATATCAACGCTTCATACTGTTACGTTCCTTTCAGTTGGAGCTATGAATTAATGAAAAGATACAAGTGATTTTCTATTTACATGCTATGCCATATAATCTTTGCTTCACTACTTATATATTAATATGTACATAGCAAAGAATTATTATACACCTGCATTTCACAGTGGCGCAACAGTTAAGCCAGGAACACACTTGGTCCACGCCAATAATAACGCTACTTCCAGTTTCTTTTTTTAATGTTCAAGCTAGAATCAATGCATACTATGATCTTACATATCACACTACACCTTTTAAATCAAACGAATCTAATTCGAAGAATGCAATATAACACGTCGAATTGTGTGGCGTTCGCGTAATTGAGAATCTTCTAAATAGGCTGGTATACCCTAACCTAATGCCTAAAAAATATACAATTTTAATACTTCGTCAACACACCCTAATTTAATAGTACGGAAATTTCTCAAGCCTTTTTCGTTAATATCCATAAGGAATCATAATACACGCAACCTTTGGAAATCCAATGTTCCAAAAATGTCCAAAACGTTATTTTATCATATAATGCACCTTCTCTCAGCATGCGTATCTTTTCTTTTATCTTTATCTACTTTGTGAACTTGATAGTTACTCTGCGATAATTAGAAGTTTCGTAGTAATAAATTGAAAGTTGAAGCGATCAGAAGACAGAAAAAGCCACGATTACCCAGCATAATGTGATGTGGCGTGGAAGTAATGTGTTCACGAGTCAATATCCATATTTCCTTCCCAAAGGCTTCACTAATGTTCGAATGTATGATAGCGAAATGGTGAAATTTAACAAGTTAGTAGATGCATAGTATCTCTACCAGTCGACCAAGTTGCGTATCAAAACATATGTACAAATTTATATCAAATATTTACATATTTCTTTTTAAATTCTATCTCGATAATAAATTCTAGAAATTATGATCTTATCTAGTTTATAATAATAGTAAGATGAAAATGAACTAAACTTTAAGAATTGACCGATATCAAATGTTATGTTCCTTTTTTCTTTTATGCTAATATTTTACATTCATTTATGGCACTGCTCGGATGACTTCATTTGTGTATGCCGTGTCCCCTTGATGTTTCTTTTTATCATTTTTGTACATTTGCAAAATGAGTTAAATGCTCGTTAATATCTTTCATCTCGTAATTATACTTCTGCTGTAACTAGTTAATTTTATCTTTCCTTTTCTAAAGTAACGTGAAGTAGACAATTACGGAGACAGTACGATAAAGTATAATACGATTTAATTGTATATGTGAAAATTTTCCTTGTTTGTTTCGTTGACCGATTCTTTTCAAGTGAGAGATTCACGGGAGAATCATGTTTTCAACATGAAAGCAAATTAATGAATTTAGTACGTACTCTTATTTCTTTTATAAGCTTTTGAAGCTTTATACAATCATTTATAATATTTTTATTATTATATAACAAACAAAAACAACAAACACAAATAAAAAGAAGTTATTAGATAACCACATTATTAGATAAAATATAAAATAAAATTTAAAAACAACCGAAACTTGGAATCTTTTTTGTACGTAAATGTAAATATCGCGCACTTCCCTCCCTTTTATCGAACGCACGAACTTCCTTCTGACCCTAAATGAAAAGTAAAAAAGATATCACCGGATGAAAGAATAAACCCTTGCATAGAAACTCGCGTGGATAGACAAAACTTATTTACGCCGTAAAAAACGAGGAAGCAAAGCAGTGACTCGTGTGGAGCAGTATACTTCTAAATGCCTTCGATAAATCTTTGCGTTTGAAAATTTGGAAAAATTGCTATTGAGATATCGTTGTTTCACTATAAATCGATATTTAAAATATAGAAATATAATTTGTAATTTGTGGTTTTTCGCGTAACATGTAATGGTATTGCAATGCACTAATAGTGCGAATATATAGAATAAAGAATGGGGATTCGTAGTGCACTATACTCTCTTTTTCTATTTTTCTCTTATCTTTCTCTTTACTTAATTTACAGCACCACAATGGACGCGCTCAGATGAAAATCATATCTCTCTTATCTCTTTAAACGTTACGAAAATAAATATATGACTTTCCATTCTTTTTCTTTTTTTTTTTTAGCATTTAAAAGAATATTAGTTCATTCTGCTTATATGTATACAAAGTTCTGCAACTTCTATATAATGACAAGCATGAACCAGTGTTTTGACCCCATTCGCGTGATAAAGCATTGGTGATAGCAGATCGTATATGGCTACGTAGCTTCCTCGTATTAGCAAACAACCGATATTATATGCTGCGATGTTCATTCCTAAAATATTTTCTACTTCTTTTTTGATATCTTTCTTTAAGGAAGTCAACAATGATTCTCTTGAAGACCGAGTTTTTTTTTGGAAAGGCGTCCGACTGCGAGATCAAACGTTTCACACACGAATACCTCTGGTATAATTTTATAGTACGATCACACGAAATAATTAGAAGAAAGTTTTTTTTTAGTAAGCTTTCGTTCTTTGGGACACTAGTTGTACACTGAATGACAACAGTACAACTTCCAATCACAGACATCAAATACGAATGAATGTAAACTTCAACGTTGGCAATGATTATGAAAAGGGATGTGGATCCTATACCTTCTTGCTAATGTCAGTGTTCTTGCGCTTTCTGCCCCTCCCCCCCCTTGCTGCCTGGTCGTTACTCACAGGATGATTGGTTGTTGGCTCATTGTCTGTTAAGGTAGGGGTGTCTTTCGGGCTAGTCTGACCAGCTGGAGCAGAAAACCTCTCAACATATGTAGACCACTTTTCAGATACCGTAACTCCTTCCCTTTCTCTTTCCCTACAACTGTTGTCCATCGCTTCATCACCTTCCGTATCCAACAATTCCATTGTCATTTTACAGTCTTTCTTATACTGCAACAATAAAACGTTTTACATGTAAAACACGTTTCGTTTAATTTACGAAAAAGTAATACTTTTTTATTCATAACTTTTTCGTATTCGTAGAATATTACCAGCTGTAATTAAGAGATACATCAACATATGGTTAATGTTCATGAATCAAAGGTTCAATAGAATATTTTAGTAGTTTTAACATATATAACAATGAATTATAAGCTTCTAAAATAAATGGTAGCAATAGCTTTGTCATTCGCCAAATAATTCTTCTGAAAAATCGAAACTTACAATGTATATTTTGAAACAATTTTCATCCGCCATAGCCTTTTCAGCTTTACGCTGATACGACATCTCTGCACCGAGTCTCATGTACGCTGTAGCACATAAACCACCTGCACCACTACTTTCTTTCGGTTGTCGTTGCTCTCGCTGGAATAATTCCATACACTGCTGGCATATAAGATCTGAGACCAAATGCTGCAACTAAAAATTTTATATTTTTGTCTTAGAATCCTGCTATAATTATAAAATTATAGTAATTTAAAATTTTTTTAAATCTGATATGCATATACTTACTTGTCTCACAGCGTATGTTACAACCTTATCTAATGTAAAGGCGATATATGCGTGAATACCGAACATTTCTCGTAAGGTATCCTCATATGCGGTACTTTCCATATTACCGTCTAGAACATTCTTAACCATATCCAAAAATGCAGGATAGTAATCTTCAATTTCAATTTCATCTATATCAAACATATTAAGAATATTAAATTAGAATGAATTACATTTTTTTCGTACAAACAAAACTACGTTTTAACACTTACTTTTGGGTTTTAACCGTAACGCGACAGCTGTGCTCTCTTTACGCTGCTGTTTGTACCGTGATTCCTCTTCAGCAAGAGCCACAGCCCGGTCGTACATTTTTGTTAATCTTTCACATAATATATGATGTAACCTTAAAAAAAGGTACCAATTGTTGCTGCCCATGAAGAGCGTGTACGCTTCTTCAGGATCATCCGACATCGCATGGATCGGTATTTTGATATCAGGTTCGGTTTTAATAGACGTGGAAGACGGAATCGGAGATACCGGCGCCTTATTCCTATTTGCTTGGAGGCCACCACCACCCAACGGAGAGGTATTCATCGTTACTGTCTGAGAATTACTACACGCTGCTACATTGAGATCTTCCTTCTCATCTGTAACAGCGATACTTGTATAAAATAAATTGCTTCGACTGCAAAATAGTAATAATTTATCAAATTTAATGCATTACCGTCTTCATCCCTTTCGTCATCACTTAGTTCCTGGCGTGGATGGAAGAAAAGATCAGGTATAAAATGCTTCAACAAAAGCTTTATTCGTTGCTTGTCTTCCTTGTGGATGGCCGTTTGACGCTTTACATGATGGATAAGAAGATTAGCTGCATCATCTAGGACAGACTTATCTTTGTAAGGTAATACAAGGTGTGGACCGCTATTATTTTGACCATCCCCGCTACCATCGTCTACCTGTTCGTGTCTCTGCAAAATAAATTATTCTTAAATAGTGAGAAGCATAAACTTACCTAGAGGAAAAACAGTAACAAACCTCATCGTATAACGTTTCAATTTCATTAAATAGGCTCTTGGACCTTAGGGCCTTAACATCGTTCTGCTTGAAATTGATACCTTGATGATCCAGAGACTTCAAGTAGTATTTTTCGTTTTGTTCTCTCCAGAGTTTATTGAAACCTTTTTGCGCTTCCCGCCACTCTTCTTCCTTACTCTTTAATCGACGAAGAACTACTGGTACTGCTACTACAGGATTTTTCTTAAGACCATCTATAATGTCAGCCGCCTTATCGCCGTATATCCTCTTCAAGGCTCTCTGATGAATTGTAGGCGAACAACCACCGAGACAATCGTCGAGCTTGAATTTCTGAAGTTCTTCTTGGCTCATTCTACTCATTTTCTTATGGACACCCTCGAGAACTCTGATCGTTGACGCATTAGTTTCTATTACGCCATCCAACTCAAATCGTTCATCCTCGCAACGATAAATGAATTCCTCGTACTGAGTTTTCCTAAACATTCCAAACCAATAAAAAATAATTCTACTATTCAACAATAAATATCACATAAAGGAGATATAAAAATTACGAACCTGGATGTTACGAATGTACTGTCTTCTGACCAAGTCGGGAATGAAACCCATGTATCGTTGAGAACTTCTTTACACAGTTGCGTTCTTCCTGTACACTTTGGTTGAACGTAAGACTTTGGTAACGCACAGTATGATGCCCCTAGACGCTTGCATGCCGTGTAGTCAATTTCCATCGCCAGATCACCTTGCGGTCTCTCTTGATGACTTCGTACAACATTATTTGGTAGCGCTTCAACATTTAAATTGCCACTTGCATTTGTTGCGTTGGTACTAGAAGACTCGGGCAAGTGGCCCAGGAAATCTTTAAACCACCGCAATAGTTCAGGAAAACGACCAAGAAATGGCGTTACTAACTGCACCAACTCAGATTTAGAAACTATCTCTTGATTAAACAAAACCAAACATCTAAGGAAATTTTCGTATACTTCTTGCGATCTCAACGCTTTACGAACCTAAGAATATAATAATACATATTTTTTTTATTATGCATTTATTTCATTTTTCCTTTCCTAATAGTATGAAAATAAAAAATTGAAAGTACTAACCTTATCGAAGAATGCATAATCATTGAGACTGCCATATTTTCCAGCTTCGGCTATGGTAACACATTCACGCATAGACGATACTTTAGGCTTTTTTAAAGGTGGACCATGCTGTATATGGTGAGAATTTCCGGCTGTTACCGAAGGCGAAAACGACGGACTTCTTTTCAATTGTCCCGTATTGTGACCAAATTTTTGTACGCTATTAATATCTCGTATACCAGATCTATCTCGCTCTCGGTCACGATCTCTATGATCGCGATTTTCGCGTTCTATTGTACTAGTACCGCTCGATTCTCGAAGATCTCTCGAAATATTTCCCGAATTATTATAAGGTGCTTTAGGTCCCAATGGTTTCTTGACAATTGTTGTGTGATCGTTAACTGTAGCAGTCTTGTTACTCTAAAATATTGTCACCAAAACATTAATAAAAAAAGATGCTTTAAAGTAAAATTTTATTTTATATTAATTTTATAATACCCATCCTACCAACGAACTCTGTTGATTAGTAGCATCCGGCAAAAATTGTCCAAACTCAGCCAGCAAATCTTCTTGATTTTCAAATAACTTGGCAACTTGGCTATAAACTTCTGCTTCCGTTAAATGTTTTGCCCCACCAGATGCACCAGATCCACTTGTACCACCCATGTGTCCAGATTCTTTTAAATTTCGCTGCTCTTTCTGATAAGTATGCAGAATTTCTAAAAATCTTTTATACTTGTCTGGTTGACCTTGGAATCGATTCTGAAATTATAAACAAATTAAGTGAATATCTTATATTTCTTATCGCATTCTGTAATTGAATACATACCTTAATTTTGTTAACGTAATTAATCGCATGATTAAACTCAACTGGTTGGCTTTGTTGAGTTTGTCCACTGGTGGGTATACCATCTTGTGCTTGACTTAACGCTTGACTCACAGCCTGTGCTTGAGCTGCACTAACATGTGAATTATTGTATGCCTGTACCGGTGGTGGTGAAGGTGCATGTACTGTCAAACTATTATTCGAAATATTATTTGCCAGAGAGTGGTGTATGTTTCCGGTCCTAATTTCAAATAGCATGTACGATATAAATTATCGATTTATTCCGCAAAAACAGTAAAAATTAATATATAAAATATTGATAATATCCTACCCTTGCATTATCTGCAATACTGGAGGAGCTTTCGCTGGCTGTGTTGGTGGACTTGCAACAGGAGGTGAACCAACATTCACAGTGCAATGATGCTGTGACAAGCTAGTGCAAGTGTGTGTTGCTGTTGGACTTGGCATACTAACTGACACTTGAAATGCGTATCCTTGCTCATTTGCTTGCACCTCTATTTTGTACCCAGGTGGAAGAAAGGTATTAAAACCAACAATAAGTTCAGGATGCCCTTTAAATAAATGGCTCACTCTTGTTATTACTCCTGGTGTATCTATGCTTTGAGACTTAAATTCTTTCATAATATCCAAGAAATCATTATACACCTAAAATTAAACATGATTATGAAATAAAATATGATCATTGTAACTCAGATAATGTTAATAATGATAGATCTACCTGAGGCTGATCACTGAATTTGTACTTTACTTGATCTAAATAAGATAACGCATCTTCTACTTTTAATCTCTGAAATTGTTGGGAACCACTGCCGCCACCTAGGCTTGTGCCTGGTGGGGTAGAAGCTAATGGTGTTACATTGCCAGAATGAACCTATAAGAGGTATACAGACATTTTTATACAAAATCTCTTGTTAATTAAAAATATCATATTTTAATAAGAACTGATTTTCAATGTTTCATTCAAAATACAAGACTTAGACCCATGCTTTTACATAATTATACAGCTATTATTTTCAATAAATCTCGATATCTGTGATTTATTTCAACTTATATACATTATCGGATATAAACCTTATGCCTTATTGTTGGTTGCTGTTGACTATGAACCTGACTTTGTGTTCCTGGTGTAGGCTGTTGGGAACCCATACTATGGTTACTCCCACCACCTATTCCACCATGTAAACCTCCACCAGTATTTACACTGCTACTGCTACATGTAGAAGTGAGTCCTGCAGATCCACTTCCCTGCACATACAATTGATAATAGTTGCACAATCTATAAATCTAATCTTTACATGTTTGATTATATTCCTGTACATACAAATTGGAAAAAAATGTACATATAGAAGTATAGTGCTGTTATTATCCTCTGATTATCCAATCTTATTATTAATACAAGGTGAAATAATTAGTTGTACAAATCTTATTTGAACAAAAAAATTAAATAACATTTCTTAATTGTATTTTCATCAAATATACACATAAAAATAAAGCGAAGTTATCGAACAATAACAATAATGTTGTATATTTATTTTACAAATAAAGGTACTCCATAGTAGAGATAGGTAGAGATTTATTAACGTGACAGTTAAAAAATTTTTAAAAACGTAATAGGAGAACGTTCAATTCAATAGACCGCTTTTAAGCCGATTAATTTCATTCGCTCCCGCATCACTCTGTTTTATTATGTACCAGTAATACCTGAAAGACTTATGAATAACAATGTTACAAGAAAGAAGAAACATTAAAATATACAATTTCATTTTAACAAAGAAGCTATAAAAAAAAAGACTGAAATTATATAAAGCAATTAAAAAATAGTAAAAAGCATAGAAAATTGAAAAAAAAACGATGTAGTTGTTTTGCTGCTCGTTACTGGTGTTATTACAATGTAGATAACACGCACCTTAATGGGGGACGGGGCCGCGGTCGGCACTACAATTGCTCCAGTATATTGCTGTTGAGCTTGGGCAGTTCCAAATTGTATGCTGCCCGGCATTTCTTTCGAAGCAACTGATCGAACTGCTTGGCCAGGTACAACAACGCCTATCCCACTGCTTGAATGGTACTCCAAACTACCTCCTCCGCCACTTCCTGCACTCACTGACGAGTGCTTTAATGTTGCTGCTGCTGGTGATGCTACCTCGTCCAGCCCGCGAACACGTTTCATCGCAGATCACATTGGAAATGCTACGAATTGAGAAAGATCTTATTCGGAGATGTTCTTTTCATCCCGATATTAATCATATCTTGTTTAACCCTAAAAAGCTACCATCAAAGGAAATCACACCAACGCATTTCATACTGCATTAATTTTATACGATTTGTCATTTAAAACACGTATCATGAGTGAAATTTAATTTCCTCTTAATTACAGATATCAATAGAAAAGTTAAGGAAAGCAATTAAATATTTTATTACTATTCCATATTGGATAAGAAGTTGTTGTTCCTTGTGGTTATAAATAACATTACGGCGATATTATTATAGGTACACTATGGATTTTTTGTATTTATGGAAAATTTGAAGAATGCATAATACGAGAAAATTTATCAAATATCAGAAGTATAGTGTTTTCTATAATATTTGGTAGATAAAACAATTTTCTATCTAGATCCTATTTTCTAAATTACATTCTCAAAAATATTAATCTGCATAAAAACTCGCAGTCTATTAATTAATTATAACTAATAACTATGGGTCTTCATATTTTTATGAATGTAATTAAAAAATGAAATTTAGAAAATTGTTTTACTTATTAATAGATAAGATTTTGGATATTTCATATATGTTCGTATAGTATACATTTCTGTGAATTTTTACAACATTATATATTTTTAATTATATTCTCAAAAATAATGACAGGACGATAATATTAAAATAAAATTCGCATGGGGTGAGATTTCGCTTATGATAGCCTTCAAGGGTTAACATCGAACCTATGCGATACACAACCATTGTATTTATCCTCAAAGCTACGATAAAACACGACGCAGCAACTCTTTCGCGGGTATCGTGGCGTTTAGCGCGCCATGAGCAGAAGACAGAAAAGGTGTAGTAGAGTTCGAAAGTGTTCGGTGATGGTATTGTTTCGTTTAAGGTGATAAAATGACGTGATCGACGATGCATCCGCACTACCGTTGGCTAACGTCGTAAGTACATAAATACGTAGTATTGCCGTGTAGAAAAAACATTCGATAAATTTGATGTTTCCTTTCTAGATCGATTTCAATTTACACGACGATGTTCGGAATTTTGAAAGCACCGCGCGCTCGATCACCGTGTGACAGAACTTCCGAGGAATCTAAAACAGCGCGAGCACTTTCCCATAACTTCGAACAACATCAAACTTTTTCGCTCCTAAAATAATAGTATAATGGAAAAGGTGAAAATTTTATCATCATTTCAGTAAAAGGAATAAATATGTAATGGTAAATTAGGAAAATTGCATTGGTATTTATGTTGATTTTTAATACGTCGATCTCAATATGAATATGCTCGAAATTATTTCTTTACAATAATATAAGAAAGCCGTTAAAAATATATCACTCAATTTTCTAACTGATTTTTGAAAATTCAAAATTACTATACATTTTCTTGCTCGATTTACAGTTAAAAATAATTGAATTACTCATACTCGTAACTGTTATATATATATTGCATAATATAAAATAATTAAAACACATGTGGTTTGCATTTCCATTATATTATTATATTTATGACAATAGTAGGAAATAAATCATACGTTAACTATGAGTATATCCTTTCTGAAATCTACTCCAAGATATATTTAGGTAATATAACCTCACACAAAAATGCAATAAATTTGTTAGGCTTAGAGCCACTGATAAATTTGGGGTGAAAGAAATTTTTCTTCTAATGGGTATTGATGTTTACTATTAATAACTACTACCCTTTGTAATTTATTGTTTTATTTATTGGTTTAGTAATCATTTATTACTGTTATATATTTTGACCTGGCACGCTGTCATGTATATCCTTTGTACTTTATACTTCTTGGTCAATGTAGACATTTGAAGATTAAAAGTAAATTATAAAAATGGGAATAGATAAAATATTTTATGAATGTACTTTTTATGTGCTAAGAAAATATTTCTGCAAGATTATTCACAGCTACACAGAAATATTTCGTTGTGCTATTATATATCACTCGAATCTATAATTAGTTTTTTATCAATAACAAAATGTAGCTATAAAGGATTTATGTCCTCTTCGCATACGCTTTGATATTTGCAGTTCTAGAAGCACAACTGCGTTTCTTCGCTCATTATTTTATTCTCATTTGTCAAAACTCTAACAAATTTCTTTCTTTCTACGTTTTACATCTTTCTAGAATAAAAGCAAGAGAACGAGCGTAGAAACCAACAAGGAAACAAGACAATTTTAATTCACACATTCACTATTGTAACATATTATAAAACATATTACTGTAAATTTCCCTGGTATAATAAAGTAAAAGACTGTAATATCGGTCTAATCCTACTGACATCGGGTTACAAAATAAGATGTAAATTTTCCTGATCGGAAGAAAGTTGCACTGAAACACAAAAGTGTGTTATAAAAATAATTATAACCTAGTGCTTCTATAGAACACAGTCTACATCCACATAGTAGTTTATGATGACCTTGCATGGATATAGAAATGTCAGTGACTTAGAATACGGTAAAAATCTCGTGGAAAAGATAATACATACCAATTTCCATTTGAAAAGAAGTTGAACGTCCTTGCACCAAAATGAATTTCGAGAGAAGTTATCCAGTGAAGCAAGTGGTCGTTGATTGAAACGAAGTTTTGATCGGTAGGAAAGTTTGTGCAGTTCCACGAGGAGAGACGAGCGTCGGTGGAGTTTCTTCGTTGGGCAGAATTTCGATCCGCGATATCGAGCCTCGGTCGGGGAATTTCGCTGGGACACAGAGGAGACGAAATAGAGCCGGTAAAGCCAGCTGCACGGACGCGTACAGCCCGTGCTGCGAAGTCGTCGAAGCGAGGTTTGTCAGTGTTGCACGTTTCCAAACACTTCCCGGCCCTCGACGTTACGCAATATTCCACGTAAATACATAACACATTTTCCCGAGAGCTCCAGTGGAAAAATATTCGTCCTGCGGTGCTCCTTTTACAAAGGAGTCACCTCGAGTGTCGGGTATAAGCACTTTTCAGTACACTGGATTTTCTTGTCGATATATCGGTCCTTTTCCCAGCCGTCGAAACTGACTTTCCGCACAAAAGCTTCGGCCCCGTTGTTTTTTCACGACCAAAAAATCGACGAAGCCTGAACGGGCCGGTCGGTCTGGTGTCTCAGACAGGAATTCACTATGCTTTCTCGGATCTCCCTTTCAGAACCATCGAAATCTTGTCGTATGTGTGAAGAAACTCAGTAAAATGCACATTTTCGCGAGTACACGGACGAATTACCGCACTTTTTAAAAAAATACCCAAATGCAAAAGACATACTCGCACTCTCTCGAGGTACAAGGCAAACTATTGGATTTTGTATGGCAAACAAGGAACTGACTGGTCGTATAGCGGGATGAGGAAGGTGGAGGGGATCGGGCAGGACCGTATTCATCCACTAAGCGTCTCTGTTACCAACCACTCGGGTACCTCCTGCAAAGCATACGTGTGTCGCAGGCCTCGCGAGACTTCTCTTCCAACTTTCATTAATTGTGCATCGATTATTCTTCGACTACTTTTCTCCACTGTTTTCCACGACAATGATATTGCCACGCACTTGCAATTTACTTTAACGTATCGGCATAGAATCACATGGAATGTAATCGCTACGAAATAATAGTCTTTCTCAGTCGTAATTAACAATGACAATTACTAATCGTACAATTTCTTAAAATCGTATTTTCCTACGGTTATCGTTTCAACTACACTTTCTAGTCGTTTATTGATAGTTTAAGTTTCATAGAATTTCGGACAATCCAAATAACTTCCAATTTCAGTTCTTGTTTCGAGCTTTTATATCGGTTTACATTATCGACGTTATTTTTATGACAATACTCTCGCAATAACTGGAGTGAGTTACGCGTAATATATTAATATTTAAGATACAACGTGTTTCTTACAAAACAGCCAATATCTATAGATATAAATACACTGGAAAAGAGAGTACACGAATACTCTCGAACAACATACCGCCAAAGTTTCATTCGAGCACTTCACGATATCAACTTCTCGTAAGTCACATTAATAAATTACCGAAACGTTAACAGCGATAGAAACTTCGCACATTCAAACTTCCGTTTGTTCGAATACTATTCTGATTTTTAAAGCATATGGAATTTTAATTATACCGTGTATGACGATTTAATACAAAATCGACGGGATTCGCGTAACTTTTTACAAACTAGAATAACAACACGAGGTATTTTATACGGATAGTATACTACGTAAAAAAAAACATAGCAGCCAGATAGGATGATATATACAAAATTGCGTACACATTACATTTTTAACATGTTTTTCGTAATAACTCATTTCTTTGGTTTCCGGTTATTAAATACTTTCATTACGCCAGGATTCACCTGTCGCGAAAAAATTACGAAGGAAAGTTTCGAAAAAGATGCTTATTGAGAGAAAAGTTGTGTCGCGTCCCGATGAAATTGAAGAATCGCTAGGTGCCTAATCTGTTGTGAGTAGATACAGCCCTGAAAATTGTGGCGGCGAAGCCGCCAAGAGGCGCGCGCAGTCCACGAAATATCCAAGCGTTTCCCCGCGGCCGACATCTTCGCGCGGCCAACAGCTGTTCCGAAAGGCGAGCGAACTCCCCATCGTAATCTGGGTCATGGAAACTGCGCAAAATGGGTTGCACTTGCACCGAAATCGCGCATTTCTTCGAAAACTGGTCTATCGTCTCGAGAATTTCGTCTAATCCAATAGACTGAACTAGCACGCGGTACGTTGTTATCCACACAATAAAATGCCATTCGAAATATGCAAGCTCCTACGACCAGCCGTTGCATATCTGTCAACGTGCTTGACTGGTTCCCGACGAGAGAGCCGTGCGTCGATTGGCCGACGATTTTCGGGCATCGACCTACGCGCGAGCCTCGAAACCTGCTAATCACACAGGAAGCGTCTAAACGATATTCCTCCAATATACACAACGTGCACGTGGAAAAATCACGTTCTGTGTTTTATTACAAATTAAGTCTGGTTGATTATCTCTTCGTCGAATTATTCGATATTGTTTAAACGCGTTAGACGCTGAGCACAGCCGCTCATTCGTTGCACACGCAAAACGCAATCTGTTCGATACGTATACATGTACCACGTGATTGATTCGGTACTTCTTTAACCTTTATTATTTGTAAATTTCCAAATTCTTTGCCGAATAATGTATTATCATGGCCGTGCAGACGTAGTAATCGATACACATGTGATTAATATTAAATGAATATTCGAGTTAGGATAAATTCGAACATTGAGTTGTTTTAAATGTACAATCTTGATCTTACAACGTGTTCTCAACACGTTAAACCGATTGAGCATAGCTCTATGTTTAAAAGCTGTTTCTTATCATATACTTTATATATTTCTTTTGTAATTTATTGCAATTTACTTTTGTAATTGTTTAGAAATTTTTTTTCAATAATTTTCTGCATGTTGTTGGTTCGAAAATATTTGTATTGTTGTAATATAGGTACTGAGCGAAATTAACACATGAATTTATTTTCAATATCTATTTAAGTAAATTTAAAAGAATTACTTTTAAAAATGTCTTACATGTAATGTTTTATGTGTCAATTTAATAGGTTCCTTAACGGTACATATGAATAAAGATGGAATAATATAAAACTGAGGAGAAGAAAGAAATGTTTAGGATACTAAAAATTTAATATATAATAAAACAAAGTTTAAGATACTTAGAAAATGTTTAAAAAAGTAATTGTGGGTATATCTGGTGGGGTTGATAGCGCTGTATCAGCACTGCTTCTAAAAAATAAAGGTAATTCAAGAGAATAAAAATGTCTAGTATCGAATGATAATTTAGTACCATGAAAGTATTAAAATTAGCACTGTTAAAGGATTCAATGTCACCGGTGTATTCATGAAAAATTGGGACATCAAAGATGAGACTGGAATTTGTCAGACTGAGGAGGACTATGAAGATGCACAATGGGTGTGCAAAAAATTAGATATTCCTCTTGTTGAAGTCAATTTTGTAAAAGAATATTGGAATAATATCTTTTCGTATGTATATGTATATTTGTACACCTTTTTAATTAATATTTTATTTTTATTAACTTTTATAGCTATTTAACAGAACAATATGAGAATGGATATACACCAAATCCTGATATTTTGTGTAACAAGTACATCAAATTCGATCATTTCTTCAACTTTGCACGTACTAAACTTCAGGCTGATGCTATTGCAACTGGACACTATGTCAGAACTAGTTTTGGTTCTTACCTTGAACATTTTAAGACAGATACAAGTAAATATAATTTTCTTAATGTTATTCTTAATCGTTTGCTTTAATCATATAATCAAATCCTATTGGTTTGACTATTTTACTAGATGTCAGCTTATTTCAAGCTCGAGATCCAGGAAAAGATCAAACATTTTTCTTGTGCCAAGTACCTCAACAAGCATTAAGATACTCCATGTTTCCCCTTGGAGAATATTTGAAGAAAGACGTTAAACAAATTGCTCAGAAAGCTGGATTGGATAAAGTTGCTCTAAAAAGAGAAAGCAGAGGGATATGTTTTGTGGGAAAACGAAATTTTCAAAATTTCATATCCGAGGTACAGCAAGATAAGTTCAATGTATGCTATTATTCCATTTTCGTATTAACAACTAAATAATATTTATAGTACATATCTGACAAACCTGGAGACTTTGTAGACTTGGATGATGGTCGGGTAGTGGGAAAGCATATGGGCTTTCATCATTGGACCATAGGGCAAAATATAAAAATTAGTGGTTTACCAGCTGCATACTATGTGTATAAGAAAGATATTAACACAAATAACATCATTGTAGTATGTAGAAAAAATGTTATGCATTAATTATATTTTTTACTTGGATTCGATATTGATGTATATATTAATATCAATAGGTAAAAGGAACACACAATTCAGCGCTATATTCAGAATTTATAATAACAGGAACTCCGTATTGGATATCATCAGAGCCAGAATTTAATAGTTTCTCTAGACTATTAAATTGCGATTTGCGCTTTCAACATAGAGATCCCTTGGTATCTTGCACAGTTCATAAAAATTTAAAGAATCAGTTAATAATACAGCTTAGTCAACCATTAAGAGCACTTACAGAGGGACAGGTAGAGCTTCTTATACATGATCCTTTTTGAAATATCGTATAATAGTGTTCAATGATATTTAACATTTATCGTATTTATTTCAGTTTATCACCTTATATAATGGAGAAGAGTGTCTAGGTAGCGCTGTAATCTCATATTGTGGTCCATCGTACTATAGTTTAAACCAAGAAGTAAAAATGGATCATTATCGAAGAAACACCGAGACACAAAAACAGATCGCGGACGCGAGCATGTAGTATTGTACATAGCAATTTATTAACAAAAAAAGGAAATTATATTTGGACATTTTAATATAGTTTTTATTAATTGAATATAAAATAAACATCGTATAAAATCTCTTTAAAGATTTTTTTTTCTCCTTTATATTGATCGATAAGTCTCGATAATTGATCGATCTTGATTCTTATCTTTGCTAAATTCACTAATATAAGTACAACGAAATCATTTTCTGTGCAATCATCAAACAAAGAAAGATTAGTTGAAAGAAGCAAGCTGAAATTAGAAATAAAAGAATGTTTTTCCCACTTCTACTCGGAATCTTTGGTTAATCCGTCTCGTTATCGAAAAAATGATGAAATAATACCATTCTAGTGATTCAACTACAGACTTTATCAATCGTATCTTCTTTTTTAAGCTTCGTACATTCATCAAAGCCGGCAAGCAACCACGATAATGACCGCCGAAGAAAACGAAATTTATGGCTGCAACATAGTATATTGGAATTTCTTATCTAACCATGAAGACTGTATTAATAGAAGAAAATCACAAATCTATAGTGAGTTAATTTGTAAATTGTAGCATGAAAAATTTATAGTTTAAATTTTACGAAATGATCAATATAGATCGTGGTCACCTCTGTAATACCTCGAACGTTTTACTCGTCACGGACAAAATTAAAATTGGATAAGAAAGAGAAGGACAAAGTAACAAAAAGTAACGAAAATTTTACAATGTAATAGTCGATTAACTTGTAATATTTCCATCAAAATTTTGCTTTTTATCCCATGACGACTCAATGTTGTCCACCTGCAATTTCACCGTATTTGAACAAATAGTGATATCTCTGATATCTTCACGGACAAGGACTTGAAAACGCTTTTTATATGGTAGTGACAATTGACGTGATACGTAACGGAAGAAAAATCGGAACTACCGATTGTACCATTCGTCTTTTGAAGTTCCTACGTTCATCTTAAAATGGCAATCAGTGTTGGCGATGAGAAAAAACTTAATAACGGCCAGGTCACGTGTAGAATGTAAAACAGCGCGACGCGTTATTGAACGATAACTGCAAGTTATTAGGGTCGATTGACGAGTAACTGGACGTAAGGAGCGCGTAAAATGCCTCTCGCGGTGTGCGTGCACGTACAGAGCTCCGCCTCGATTGTTGTTGCCCTCGCTATTGGCGTTGACCGCCGACGTTACATATGGAAATTACTCCCGTACGAATGTCGCTAAGACTAATTTGACCGTACGCGCAACGTTACATTAACATTCGTGTCGAGATCGAAGCTTCGCACCAGCTTCAGTCGGTCCTCTTCTTCACGGACGCACGGTGCCACCATCCTGAAAACGGTTTCGATCTTCGTTTCGATCGAAAATTTGTTTGAAAGTTTCTTTTCGATCACCTTTACCTGAACTAAAACGCGAGTGTCCCCAAACAAATGTCGATTCGGGTGTCCTTCGACTTGGCAAAGTATAAAGTATAAAATAAAAGAAATGTAAAATCGCAGGGAAACTAGGGGTACAGTGAGTTAAGGGCAAAGATTCGATCTTGCGCGGTGAAACGCGCGATACGCGAATGCGATTTATGACTGCGCAATGTGTTACGATGAAGTAGAATAGGTAGATCAACTGGACTGAGAAGAAGGGGTCGACTTGCTTTCAGACAAGATGAGGAGCGCGAGTAGTTTGGATCAGTATAACGACGACGACTTCTTCAGCGGTGGCCCTTGTCCTTCTTGTCGGTTAGCCATTAACAAGGAGACTGGTCGACTAAAGTTCGTAAGATGTCCAAAATTAGCTAATGACTATCAAAAGCATCGATCGATTAGTTAGAATCGGCAATTGGGGAACACGATATTTGAAACTACAGGTGGTGCATGGGCGGAAACGACACTTGGCGCTTCCGAGTGAAACTGATGCTCTTGATTCCAGCCGTGTTACTGCCGATCACTATAATATTCATCGCTCTGTCGCGATCGCAGGTGATCGGCAAGGCTCCTTATCATCGTACGTATTTGGTCCAAACAAGGAGGCAGGACGAGAGGACCGAGGAGAGTTTTCCGCGTAAGTCTATTGCCACGGTACACATAACGACACGCTCGTAAAATGCACTCGATATTAACGACGTCCGGTCTGTTGACTACTCGTGTACATCTGAATAGCAAAATAGAGTGCGAGATGCGTGCCGTGATTTATCGATTGCTGTCAGAAGAAAATAATTCAAACGGATCTTGCGATAGGGGGTCGGTGTAGCTGAAATTGTTCTTGAGGCTTCTTACAAGTTGTTAGAGTAAGTTGTCTCAAGGCTGTTCTCGCAGAAAGAATATTCGAGTTTAATCGTTTTCCTGTCCTACCATATTGCACATGTAATTCGTTCTAAGATTACATAGGTATATTGGTAATGAACTCTCGTCACAGGAGACGACGTTGAATATAGGTCACGGGCAGGGAGATGATTCGACTTTTACTTTAAAATTGTACAATCTCCATGATGGAAATTATATCTAATAGACAGAAAAAGGATCTTTTTAAAAATGTTATAAAAGTTTCAAATATAAATATAAAGCAACATAGAAGAAAGGAGGAGTATATTATTTATAGAAACTGTTAGCAGCGACCAGCCGCAGCGAGACAGAGCGGACCGGTGAAGAAGAGGAAGAAGACAGAATCCTAGCACCTGGAATGAAAACTAGCTACGTGCCAGTGGAGACTCTACTTCCGTCAAGGCAGCTACAACGACACAAGAGAAACCTAGACGCGGTACTTTATCCAAAGCAAATCAAATTCAAAGCGATTCTAACCAATATCACTTTTCTTCCTCGACTTATTTATTTCTTCTTTGTTATTTTCCATCTTCTTTAAAAAAAACACACGCAAAAACAAAAAATATACAACATCCGTTCGCCTTTGCCGATCTACGATCATCAGCTACGAACGTGCAGTATAATATCGATCGATTGACGACAAATAGTCGCGAAGAAAGAACGCAGGACATCAGGATTTTCGAGCATACTCCTCGCTCGAGCTATTCAACGTTGCGTTCTTCGGAATTTTATATTCGAATCGACGCGATACAAGGATAAGCAGATTGGTGAACGGGCAACGACTTGTCCAGATCTGATATCGATATCGAGAATCGCGAGACGTTAGATACTTGTGAGCAATGATCTGAGTCTCTTCAAGAAATAACGATGGTTTTCTTTCGTATTCTTTTGCTCGTTCTAGGCGAGCGGATTCGCGCCGTTCAGTCCTTTGCAATCTTGCAGGCGTAATTCTTTTATAGTCGAATATTTTTGTAACGATGTAGACGTATGCGAAGTGAAAGAAGATTGCAGAGGGTTGACGTTCCATTGCAAAATAACGCAGAAGTGTAAAGTAGAAGTTGCTAATGAGAATTAATAGTCGTACGATTGTATCTGTGTTTTGTATCAGTCTATCGAATTATGAAATTTTTGACAGCCTTATAAAGAGTTGATAAAGGTGTCTTCGATAATAAGTTAAGCGACAATGTTCGAGAAGAAGACGAGCCGCTTTGGATAACGTGTCGTGCGCAGCGACGTTAATTAGAGTTAATCAACATTAAATTAGCGTTACTGGTGAACAGTATAAATATCGATCGTCTCACTGCCAATCATCTCGTTTCGTACAAGGTCAATTAAATTCGACATGTCTTTTACTTCATGGCCGAAACAACTCTGAGATATAAAGACACGATACCTACGCTACATACACAGATATCGATTCACCTTCCAACTACTCAATTTTCTATTTTAAAAAGCATCGTAAAAATATCATTTTTGTACGAATATTCGATACAGGATCAACCGATAGACTACAACGTTGAGAAAACAGACGATCAAAATTCCGACGAAGACATCTACAACTTCCTGGACGATTATTACACCGAGGTGGACGCTGACGAGGTCAAGGAAAACTCTGAAATACAAAGCAACGACTATCGAGAGTAATTATCCAAATACTACTCGATAGATTGCGGAATATTTATGCATTAATGAGAAATTTAAAGACGCAAAGATTCGCAGAATATGCAAATATATATAACATCTAAAGTACAATGTTCATTATAGCAATATATGTTTAGTAGATGAAGTTCCACTACTGTAATTATATTGGTAAAAATATAGATTTACATAAATATCCGCAGTCTATTAATCAAATTCCATTTAATCTTTCTACTTAAATTATGATGATATATGGTTGAATTTCGATTACACGAACCTATCGGAGGACAAATATTTTATATGATCAAATTTTGTATCTAGCGATCCTCTCTATAAGGATCTTATGATTTTTCGTCCGTAATAAAAATTTACGTTCGAATAAATGAATTCTATCGGCAAAAATTCATTCTATCGGACACAAACTAAAATTTCGTTCAAATAAATCAAATAAATAGAGTTCTGCTATATCAAAAATTTCACCGGTGGTACGTCTTTGAACTTATAACACCCGCAATCAGTTCTCTTCAAAAATTATCTTCTTCAGGTACGGTGAGCATACGCACGACGTGCGTAAGAACGAAGAACTGCGCTCCAAGTTCTTCACGTACGACAATATCGAAGAGCGTTCTCAGGACGAATCAGACGAGGGTGAACAAGGTGGTAGACATTCGATTTCCGTCGACGATTCGGACACCAGTCTGCCAATCGTCGACGATCAAAACGACGACGATACTGGCACGGATTTCCATGCGTTTTGGAAAGGCGAGGGAAACGCGTGGGCCATCAGAGAAGCTCAAGGTACACTTGTGACGTAGTCTCTCTAATTACTCTGCATAATTGCTGCTCATACGCTTTTTAAGAAACAGATATTCGCCGCAGCAAAAATCATGCTGAAGTACATGGACAGGAGCGCTGATCCTTGCGAGGACTTTTATCAGTTTGCCTGTGGCAATTGGGCGAAACATAATCCTATCCCTAAAGACAAAGCTGCCTATGATACCTTCGAAATGATCAGAGAATCGTTGGACTCTGTGTTGAAAGAGCTTCTCGAAGATCCTATACCGAAAGGATTGCAATTGTACACGGATGATGCAACGCTCAAGGCTAAATATTTGTATCGCAGTTGCATGAATTACGGTAAATTGTTTTTCGATTGGGTTTCTTCAGAGATTTCTGTAAGTGGTTGCCAATTTTAACACGATACATGTGGCTAGAGATCTTGGAGCAACGCATGGAACGGCCGCTTATACAGCTTCTAGATGAACTTGGTGGATGGCCCATATTGAGACCAAATTGGGATCCGGAAAAGTTCGACTGGCTCCTCTTGGTCGCACAATTGAGACTTTATAATAATGACATTCTCATTTCGGAATGGGTGGCGCCGGACATTAAAAACAGCGACCAGTACGTTATACAGGTAGAAACTGGGAATTTTTCGAGAACTTCGAGATAAAAATTTTACTTCATTTTGTGGCTCACCGAATGTTTCATGAAATTAATATAATATATCAAATCTTTTAATAACTTTACACGGTTCCTTGCGAAAACTATTTTCGTAGTGAATGTTATTAAAAAATACTTCTCTTTGACTTCCACATAATGGAGAAGCAAAAATATCAAATTTAAGAAAAGTTTAATTGCAGTTCGATCAGACATCATTGGGTCTACCTACGAGAGACTACTTTCTCCAGCCATCGAATACCATTTACTTAAAAGCTTACAAGAATTATTTAATAAAAATTTCCACTCTCCTGGGCGCATCTTTGCAAAACGCTACTATAGACGCTGACGAATTGATAGAATTCGAAACTAAGCTCGCAAAGGTAAGACAATTGTAATTTCTATAATTTTCTGACTTATTTCAATTATGTCCGCTATTGAACGATTAATTTCGGGTTTCACAGATCACGTCTTCCCCCGACGAGCGAAGAAACGTTTCAGAGTTATATCAAAGAATGAGCATCGGAGAATTAAGGACACTGGTGCCACAAATTAATTGGCATCGATATTTAACGATCGTTCTGGCACGACCAACGAATGTTTCCGAACCGGTCGTTGTCTATGCGTTGCAGTATATTCAAGATTTGGTGAATTTGCTCTCGAAAACTAGTCCACGGTACAATCTTTCACGTGAAATACGATAGTAAAAAGTAGACACTGTTTCATAAATTTAATTTTTGAGGAAATGTTTGAGAATTTCGGAAACTTTGAAATTTCTTATTTTTGAGTACCTTTTCTTTGCAGGACTATCGCAAATTATCTTCTATGGCGGTTCGTCAGGCACAGGGTAAACAACCTGGACGATCGGTTTCAAGAAGCTAAGCAAAAATTTTATTATATTCTGTTTGGAAGGGAACAAGCACCGTCCAGATGGAAAAATTGTGTGGCACAAGTGAACTCTAACATGGGCATGGCTGTGGGCTCCATGTTCGTGAAAAAATATTTTGACGAAAAAAGCAAAAACGATGTAAGAACTCTTCCTATTTTCATTAATGAACATTTAATAATTTTGTAAATTTATTTTTTTGACTAATTATTTGTTTATTTATTGTTTCTTTCGTTCCATACCACTTTTATATTGCGCCTTGAAATATTCTATTATTTCTGATGGCTTTCATCGGTCTTATAGTTATTTTAATAAAGAATCGGATAAATGAAAACGTGTTTTCTCTTCATTAGAATGTGAACATTTCTTTCTGTGCTTAAAATTCGTCACAGTAAGCGTTCTCGTATTTTCATACCTGTTTCTGCAGACATTGGCCATGACTCGTGATATACAACGGTCCTTCAGAGAACTCCTAAATCAAACTACCTGGATCGACGACGAAACAAAAGAACTGGCCACCGAGAAGGTAAACGCAATGCTGTTAAGAATCGGCTATCCTGATTTCATTCTACAGCCTGAATTGTTGAACGAACGTTACAAAGATGTAAGAACCACGGAGCTGGCTCTTTCTGAGATTTGATCGAACACAATGGACACATTCGTTGCTTAAATTAATTTTTGGTGAACTTTCAGGTCGTGATCCGTCCAGATAAGTACTTCGAGAACACGTTGAACATCTTGCAACATTTGACCAGGGTAGAACAGGATCGACTTGGCAGCCCTGTCAATAAAACCCTGTGGAATACTGCACCTGCAGTGGTCAATGCTTACTATAGTCGCAGCAAAAATAGGATAAGTCAGTATCATTCTTTTTATATTGTGCGAACAAAAGAAAGGGAAAGGTCTGCAAACTTTTCCACAATTTTATACTACGATTTTTCTTTTCTTATGCATAAGATAAAAAAGAATATCGACTAATTATTGAATTACTTTCCACTCTCAGTGTTTCCAGCTGGAATACTACAGCCGCCCTTTTATCACAGATACTTTCCACGGAGTTTAAATTACGGTGGGATCGGCGTTGTGATCGGCCATGAGATTACCCACGGCTTCGATGATAAAGGTCGATTATTCGATAAGGATGGTAATCTGCATAGATGGTGGAAAGACGAGGCTATTTATGGCTTTCACGAACGAGCTCAATGCCTTATCGGTAATCGACGAAACATCGATTCTCTTAAACTTTCCTTCCAACTTTTGCTCGCTAACTCGAAAACTGTTAAATGCTTCAGATCAGTACAGTCACTATATCGTGAGCGAAGTTGGAATGCAGATTGATGGAATGAATACCCAGGGCGAGAATATCGCGGATAACGGCGGTATTAAACAAGCTTTTCGAGTAAGCAATTTCCTTCTGTTAGTTTTTTTAACAGCTTGTTTCTGAGCTGTTCTACAGTTCTTTAATAACATTTAACCCTGTCACGGTCGTCTGATTTTTATATTCCATTCTTTTAACAAGTGGACAGACTTTTAACATTTTAAAAATTCTTTCTTTTCCGTCAATCATTGATCAACAAATTTCTCAAAAGTTATATATCGTTTCAACAATTATAATTAATAACTTTGTCATGATTTTTATATGACAATCCCTTAAACCGTTTTGTCTTTATTTAGGCTTACGAAAGATGGTTACGCGCAAACGGCGACGCCGACGAAACTCTGCCAGGTTTAAACGCGACTGGAAAGCAATTGTTCTTCTTGAATTTCGCGCAAGTGTGGTGCGGCTCGATGAGACCGGAAGCTACCAGGAATAAGTTGAAGACCGCCGTCCATTCACCTGGCAAGTTTCGCGTAATCGGCACCTTATCGAATTCGGAGGACTTCGCAGAAGTATTTTATTGCCCGCTGGGTGCACCTATGAATCCAGTTAACAAATGCTCCGTTTGGTGACCAATCGTGTGCTTATCTGTTTCTACCAAACTCATCATCGCATCGATCGTTGATCGAATAAATTAATCAGAGCTACGTGGTCAAGAAAAAAAGAAGAAGATTGTTCGTTGCTCGATTGTGTGAAGCAAACGAAGTTTAGACTGTGTAGGTGTAATCGTCGAAATTAGTCTTTACGTTCCAGAGACTATTGTCAGATTCACGTTAATTTTAACGAAACTATAGTTCCATGCTTTCGATGATATCTGATGCTGTAGAATATACACAATTTATGCTGAAATTACTAGGAAGTCAAGAATAGGATGAAGGAAACGATGAACCGGAGTAATTGTAAGTTCTGGTTTAACGATTTACGGGCATGCAACGTAATCGATCATGGATACGAGCTGTACTAACAAAATAGGATGTGTAACAATAAATAGGGGAATAGTATCACTTCCGTGTGATACTACGATGTTGATGATTCAAGTGCATGTCGCACAGGGGAAGTATCTTGTAGATGTTTCAAACAGCTGTGCTGTTTAGAGATGTGTTAAGAATGAAATTGTAAGACAAATATCAAAGACAATAATAATTTCAGACAGTCATAAAAATCTTTACAATCTATTTCCCTGTATATCCACACACTACTACATGTATTGAATTCTTTCGTCGTTCTATTTTAGCTTACGCTTCCTGCAGATCTTTACCTGATCTTGCGGAATAATCTGAACCATTGTGATCATTCGTTACATCCACGTAATCGTGTATACTATGGATATAAACTCGTTCGCATTACATTTTGTTTTCCTTTCTTTTTCGCAGTCAGTTTCGCGACAGAAAAAAGGCGGTAGAGAAGATCGTCTCGACATACATGATCTGTCATATCATCTCGCAATGTTTCCATGAAACACACACATTGAAGAAGTCGTTTATTTTATCGGTCTAATGAATGCGCCACTTTCTTCCTTACTCTTTCTTTCCTTCAGCTTCCCGTTTTCTCTTTCTTTTCTTCTTTTTACAAATCTCTTAGTCTCACATAATATATAATAAATAGTGTAAAAATCGTTGAACATCGCAAATAGAGTATCGACGACACCGTGTACGCGGTCGTAGCCTTGATAAAAAAGTCCGCAAACATTTGTCTCGCAAAGGGATAAAAAATACAAGGAATGAACTATCTGTCTGTAAATGCGATATCGATTGACTATCTTGTCGCCTTGTACTATGGTACTCTAAATGACATTAAAATACTTCAGTCGGAATAGCGTTCGAATGCGTCGCAATGAGTAAACTTTCATTCGATTCATATTGACTCATCGAGGTTTACTTCATATTCTTCCATTCTTTTTTTTCCGTTTTTATCCGTAATTCTAATAGTGAGGGAGGAGACTCGTGCATGCACATGACAATGCAGTATCATCACACTTACTCGTATAAACTTACACACAGAATCGGGGGAGAAAGTGTTTCACCAATTATATAATCCTATCTTTACAATTTATTTACGTATTGCCTTTCCTTAACGAGTAATCGGTTAAAGTAGTGTGGAAAAATAAAATCGTACATACATCGAGTTCTCAATTATTTAGTATAAAGAAAATTCAACGACGCATGGTGTTTGTTTAAACTAGAAGAATAATGGTGAAATTATTATCACTTATGTTTTAAATATTCTATAGCTGCTTGATTGAATTAACGCGAAAACTCCAATAGAATATTTTCATATAAAGATTGATAAAAAGTGTTCTGTGTTATTTATAGTTACAAAAGTTTCAATTTTTCTTTTTCATTTAAGCGTAAAATTCAGGTGAAACGATAATACTTACAACAATTGTATAATATGTTTCATACTAATTAATTTTCATAGCATGAATTAACACTTCATTACAGACGTATTTGCAGTCATAAGTTGTACTAATAAATCAGGAATTTTGCGAATATCATCTTTTATTATACTGACACTTTTTGCTCCTATACCTCAGTTCCATCCTCAGTACCAAAATCTTAGTTTCCATTTTGCATTTCGTAAATTTGATGTTCATACCCGTATAATTAAAAATACAGCCATATTATAACATGATAATTAACATTTGAAAAAAAGAACAAATGAAACAGTTGAAAAAAAAGAATTTTTTTACTTTCAAAAACTTTTAAGATCAAAAATGAAAAACTTTAAGCCCAACTGAAAATATCCATTATTGTTTAAACTGACAAACGATGTGAAAAGATATACAATCGAAAATGACACATAATTATCGCGATTATTTTAAAATAAAAAAACAAAGGTAGAACAAGAAGTATCGATAAAACACATATATGGAATTAACGAGAATTCTTATTTCTCAATCTACATACACCCTGCGTTAAAAAAGCACGCTTTTTCGCCATCATTTCTTGTTTTCCTGTCGAAATCTATATAGATCACGTTTTCGAATGATATTAAATACCACATGGAAATTTGATGGCCTTAATCCTATTTCCTTCTTTTATGTATAGCCATTACAAATTATATATAGTTTAGATTCTTTATTTTCTATGACGCTTAATCAAAATTCGTCTGTTATATATATATATATATATATATATATGTATAAATATATATATGTCTCGTGTTTGCTACTTCCGTCCACCCAATTCAAGGTCAAGTGGAAATATACCTTAATTTCCTTTTTTTCAACTTCTATAGTACCACCATTACGTATACGTATTGCATTAACAAATATCTTCACTTGTGCAGAAACTGGTACTCCAAAATGTCTTCTTCATCTGTAAAATAGAAATGTGTATCTTATGTTATAAGTTTCGAGGGTGGCCATCATTTAGCTGCACTAAAAGGACATACTATAGGCGTATTTGGGACTACTTAGACGATGATGTAACGAAAAAACGACCGAAATAAAGGAAATGTACGATGTATGCTGGTACAAGAAGTTATTAGTATTTTCCTTGAATGTATCATTTATATGCAAGAGTAACTGTAAACTATCGACAATACACACGTAACAAGTGTTCCACTACTAAATAGCTCGTGATAAACGCATTCGTAGATTTTTATTACAAATGCTCGTACGATGCTAAATATATTCAAACAAGCAATTGGAGTGCAAGAATGATCAAGACAAGATCGAAGATGCACGGTCATCGTGTTAAGTTTTATCGTAAAACAGTAGACAAATAGTTTCTGTAATGAAACTTAAAACAAGAGAAAACTTTTAAGGGAAAACAAACGAAACGAAATGAAACGAAACGGAACGAAACGGAACGAAGCAAGAGAAAAGAAACATAATGATAAAAGTTAAGTAAACAAAAGATTACTTTCAGATACAGGTTACTCACTAACGTTTGAAATTCAAAAAGACAGAGATATACGGAAAGAAAGGAATCAGCGTGAGTCCCTCGACGTGACAAAATAAAATACACTCACAGATATTGTCTCTGCTATTGTTGTCCAAACCGCTAGTCAGTGTACGAATTTCCTCGTGCATACGCCGCTCTGCATCAATCGTCAGCGCAGCACAAGGCACAAAAATGACTCGATTACGTCTTTGACATGATGTAATCCACATGCGCACAACGTAAGTTGCAAAGGGGAATTGAGTCGTTTGTTAGACAGAAAGCAGCACGTCCTTTTAGAGCGGCGCAATAAATAGAAAATAAAATAAACCAAGTTCGGAGTATGTCTGTGAGTCGCAAAATTTGTATTTTCACTCTTTTTCATCCTCGGTATCATTTTTTATTCAAATAATAAATGGATCTTGGTTTGTAAATATTAATTTGAAACAATACATTGTAAATACACATTTTGCCTTTCTCAAACATACTGTACAACCTGTCTGCAACATAAAATATGTATATATTTTACAGAATAATATATAATGATTGGTACCATAATGATATCGATAAACGATAGAAGTTCGTGTAAACTACCTTCTTAAATATCGAATTACATAATCATTTGCAGCGAAATGAAAACATTTCCATTGAAATTAACGATTAAATGCCAGTGCGCAATTTTCCAACAAAATCTTTCCTATACAATCTATGTATTATGTGCTTATCAAATCGGTAAAAAATTTCTTATAATACCGTTATATTATTCTCTACAGGGGACAGTATAAAAAAGTGCCTATTTATCGATAATTATAAGATGCCGAAGAAAAGGGGGAAATAAAAAGAGGTTTCAGTCGTTATTTTGGAAAATTGCACGATTAGACAACGAAATTTTCAAACATGGTTGCATGTTATATAAAAAGACGTAGGTAGTATTTTCTATGATATACGTTTTATAAATATTAAGGAAGCAATGTAAATAGTTCGTGTAAATATAAAAAGTAGCAAAATCGATAGAAAAAGAAACGTAAAAATCGCTACTGATATTTTTTTTTTTTTCATTTTAACGTGAAATGTTTGGTAGGAAGAAACATCACACCATATTTGAAATTACTCTTATAGTGTTACGACGCCAATGCATTTATGTGCATCGAATGCAAGTATTTTCTAGCGGCATTTTATAAAAAGAACGTTATTTAAATACAACGTGATATGCTAAATAAAAATTTATATAATAATAACGCAACGGCAAGACGCAATTAAATGTAATGAACGTTTGTTGAAATTAAATAAGCTTGTGTGTGTGTGTGTGTGTGTGTGTGTGAGAGATGCAGAAGATAATTCGTAAGAATTCGTAATAATTCATTAGATAAGATGACATCAATGAACATAAACAGTAAAGAAATGCATACACCTGGGAAGCTTGTATATATAAATTATATGTCGCAGTTCCTTTTTCAGTACTTTCTAACACTGATAAGATGGCACATTTAATATGAGCATAATTCGATCTATTTACATATTGTCGAACTTTGTGATGCAATACCACACAACATAATTTTAAACAATTTCTTTTTGTTCATCACCAAATAACTGGAATCAATAGGAATACAATAAAAATTTGTCCTTTACGCATGGACAACCTCAATTTAAATGATTCACCAATAATTGCCCAATATACAATAACAATCGTATTGCATATTTTCTTTGTACATGCATATATATACTTTTTTTCGTTTTTCCTCCTTCTTTTTATTTAAAGCGGATTAGTCTTAAAGAATGTGTTTGCAAAGCAATAATTAGTGAACCTTTTAACATTTCGAAATAACATCCTCTCGATTTTAAAGAAATAGCTGCCCCATTGTCGTAGACAATCCTAGAACGCAAGCAATGGAAAAATATTAATAAAAAAATACGTACCTTTTTTTTTATAAAATAATTATAATTTACATGCATTACGTAGCGAATTATTGCAATGTTCATTACGTATATTTATCGACATAAACCGTGTTATTTACATGACCATGCTTGTGCTCTACTTCATGTGCGATCGTGCTTTACATCAACAAATACACCGTAATATATTTATAGTAAAGCGTGCAGTATAGTGTATGTATAATAATAATGAATTATCGATATTAAATACTGAGTTTCTCGTACATAATAGTTATACTAGGCTCGTTATTGCTATATGTATGCTAAACTTCAACACAACAGTTGCATATTTCATGCACAACATTGAAAATGTACTTGTTTTTTTCCAGCAAAGCTTAATAATAATAATACAATTTTAGTTTTATCTCGTATATATACTTTAGTATATATGTAAATTTTCAAATTTATACTAATCAAATAATGAAAATAAAAGGAATAGTAAATGAATTATAATCAACAGCTACTATAGCTAATAAAATCAATATTCTAAAAATGATTTGAAATTTTATTATTATTATGGCATAAAAAATACCTGTTTTACTCTTTGTTGAATTTAAATCTTACATTCTGATGCAACTTCTTTGAACCACATTAGTATGTACATTTACATATTACATGCAAATATTTTAATGAATATAAAATACATTTAATAGAGACGAACTTCCAAAAATATTATTACTGCCAAGTATATAATATAAAGTGGAATGCAAAGTTGAAACGACACGTATGAACAAATCGTTAAAACATCAAATACGAATTATATAAACCTGGAAATAAATTGAATAGGGCAGCGAATAAATACTTTGAAATACCATATAAGATTCACTGTAAATATACGTTATCTATTTATATGATTTCTACTAATGTTAAAAGGATAAAGAGAATATACCTAACGCCAATTTATAAGATCTTATTTAATCTGCCAGATAAATGTGTCAAAGTATTCATTCGGGAATATTCAATTATATGTTGCTCTTTTCTCTAAATTTATAACTCATCTATTTACAACACCGGCATCTACATAACATCAACAAAGAATTCACAAGGATTTCCCATCGCAATGCGAAATGACTGTCTACTACCAGATAAGTCTTGTTGGTTCTGTTGATTTCCTGAACCAGTTCCTGTCTGCACAGATTGTTCAGAACCACTGGAACGACTGCGGCTGCCGTTAGACCTCTTTCCATTCGAACCATTTCCATTGCCAGAATTTTTACTTGGCATAGTTGGCACTGATGGAATATGCAATTCAGATTCAGATGCTGAAGAACAGGACTTCAAATCGTGAATAGGTTCTTTGCAAATATGTTCACTACCTGCGCTACTGCCGCCTGATAAAATATAATACTTTGAAACACATACTGAATAACCATTACGCTAATCGCGATATAAAATGCGATCCTCACCTGAACCGCTATGAACACTTTCTTCTCGGTGATAACCATATACAGTTGGTTCGTTAGTGAAGTTAAATGGCATTGGACTGTAACCAGTTGCAGAATGAGGTGCATATGTCCCTGAATAAGGCATGTCCCAGGCATTTGGCGGAGGTAATGGTCCGACTGTATCGCAATCTAGTTTCATGCTACTCATAGATGAACACAGGTCACCGAATATATAATAACATTGCTCAGAAAATGTTATCTTGTTCACTGTATGCCTAATAAATCCAGCCTTTAGCATAAGAGATGCGTATTTTCTTGCATCGCGTCGATCAATAAATCCTTCTACGTGAGTATTAAGCCAATCCACAACATCTGCTCCAATAAATGCACTTGGTATTACTATTTTAAGCCACATACGATCACGAATTTCCAACCCTGAGTCAGGACGAGCCATCGCTCGTACTACTGTTGGCATATCGGTATTCACCGTAAGATGAAGTTCTTCCAATGGTCCTAATCAAAATGTATTTTTTACGAAACATCCGTCTCTTTAAATCGATTTAAATCTAATATTTATTTAACTCACTTTCTGTATCTGGCAGTGTGCTTGCAAGACTGCTCGATGTTGAAGTTATTGTTGTGGCGCTTGGCGGGCGTGGAGGAAAACCTTCACCCCTTATAGCAGCTGTATGTGCCACCCAAGCACCGGGATCTATAGGCCGTACAGGTTCTGTACGTGGTATTGTGAAATAACCTTTTGGATTTGGATCCCAGCACTTTGCAACAACTAATTTGATTGGCCTAAAAATTACATTTGTAATCATGTTATAATCTTGTAATTCGTTTATTGAAATTTTAATGTATTGCTATATTAAACAAACATACCCTGGTTTCTGAACTACTTCACGTAGTACTTTAACTGCCTCGTCATTAGACATATTTTCAAAATTAATGTCATTTACTTGAAGAATCATGTCACCAGGTTCTATTCTGCCATCTAAAGCAACTGCTCCCCTGTACATTTAAAATTAATTAAATGAAAGAGCTGCTGTTATGAATATATTGACTTTATTTTACTGAATACTCTGTTCTAACAATTCATTGTACAGAGCTCTATGTACAATATAATTTAAAATTTACTGCAGTTTAACACATACCCTTTCATTATTGAACCAACATAGATTCCACCATCTCCACCTTTGTTACTTTGACCAACAATGCTAATCCCAAGGAAATTAACAGTATCCATATTCAATGAAACTGTTATGATGTTCAAAGACATTGTACTGTCTGTGATACTGCTAAAGGATGATGTTCTAGACATAGGTGGCAATCTATGACGCCTCCTCCTCTGTGGTCTACGCCGCTCTAACATCCAAATACATAAAATTCAGTTCCTGGTCTAAATCTTCAGATTTATTTTCTTTCCTTTCCTTATAAGATATATTTACCTAAAGTTGCTCTGTCAACTGTACTACTCATATTGGTATGTCTGCCTGTAGTTGATGTTATGCGGCTACTAGCATCATCATCTGACTCTAAAAATGTTGTTGTCTCTAAATCTGAACTTAAAATAGAAGCAGTCTCATAACCATGGCCCGATCTGTGTTTCGAATGACCATTTATACGAAGTCCTGAATTTATAAAAAATAATGATAATATGTGAATCTTTGCCATTTCTAACAAAGTAATACTTAGAGCAATTAAAAGTTAAAGAATGATTCACACAGAACTAATAGCATACCATTGTATTTATTGTATTTCTCATATTTATCTGAATGGTGTCTTGAACTTTTGTGCAAATGATGCCCTTGTCGACTACTTGTAATACTTTCTGTTTCAGTTAGAGTGTCATCATGTGACAATGGGGGTGGGCCACGATTTGTGTGACCAGGTGTCACATGATCAACACGATCATGTTTTGCCTCACTATGTGCCACTGAATCTGTGCACTGTGATGCACCATCCGATACATTGCTGCCTTCAGCAGATACCAGCTATCAATAAATAAATTGATGTTTTTTTCATGAAAAACTTTCTATGCTTCATTGAATTTTTATTTATATTTTATGAGAAATTTTTATGGAATAGAAAGGTCCATATTGCTATAATCCTATAAATGGAGCTTCTCCAGTTTTACAGTGAACTAAATGAAATAAAATTTACATGCTCTTTAACTAAAAATTTTTTTTGTTTTGTTGACACAGAGAAATAACCACACAAGATAAATATTAATAGTCTTTTATTGATAACTTAAGAAATTAATATTCAGAACTGAAATATTTCTGTATTTCAACATACGTTAAAAATAAATTATTTTTTGCTATAAAATAGATCCATGCTTATCACAAATAAATAAATTTTACTAATCATAGAATTTATTTAAGAATCTTACCCAAGAAACAACTCGTCCATTAAAACAGGGAAGATGGGCATCATCATCTACAATTTCTTCTTTCACCACACTATTGAGGAAACAACATATCCCAATTATTTGTTTTATGAAAAAAACAAAGTCATAATAATAAATGCAAAACAATTATACAAATTTGAAAAGTAGCTATTTGACGTAAATACAGAAAATAACAAAAGAAATATGATAATTTTGATAAAAATATGATAAATATGAAAATTTACCAAGTGGTAAATTCCGAAATAAAGCAAGAATTAAAAAATATAATTAAGCATTATTTGTGATGCATTATTTGCTATAAAAATATAATATACCGATTCGATATCGGTACAAACAATTTTCAGAAAATTGCTACGAATTGGCTGTCACAATCAAACGAAAAACGAAAAAATAACATTGTCAAAATGTGAGTCTATTCCAAAGCGGATACTGTTTAAATCGAAGGGCATTGACTCGAGTCAAAGATGAAAGATAATGCCTCGCCACTGTAACAATCGTTAATCCGTACTACGACACGAATAGATGCGTAACATTCGATGGACATGCGTATCGGTGTGACACTCACCCAAAATCATCGTCCATTGATTTGAAGAAATACTTATAATTTGGCCGATTCAAGACATTTTTGAAGTCGGCAAGAGTGACCCTTTCCGGTGAGATGGTAAGCTTCACCAGGTAGGGGGTTTCCTCGTCGTCAATGTGATATATGATTTTAGTCTCTTCCATCGTCTCAACTTTATTATACTACGTGCATTTGCAGTAAAACAGATTCACCTAAAGCCCACTAATATGAACAATTCTCTTAAAACCAATATGGCGCGTCACAGTTCGAGCCAAAGCCCTCGCGCGTACGATGATTGTTCGTTCATGAATATTACAGGTTTATGTAAACTCCACGATACATAACATTATTACGGCTGCGTGTAGTAAGTTATAAGGAATTCGTTGACATTATTCACGAGACTCGCACGACGCGTATTCGTTGCTTCCGACGAGTTGAATTAAACGTCAACATTCTTGTCGACATTACATACAGTCGCGGCAGTCGGCCCGACACTCGACTCGACTCTCCGTTCGAAGATTGGAAACGAACGAAGATAGAAAGACAATCTCCAGCCTCATTTTTACACCCTTTCAGCTATTCGCTTGCTTGATCGTCAGATGGCATTACTGCACCATTGTCGAAGATGGCGAAGGATTCCGAAATCCAATATGCGTAACGTTTCCGTTTTCAAAGTTGTCGTATCTGAATTTTGAGTAGAATAAAAACTGTAGTGCTATGCATATGAATATTACAAAAAAGAATTTGCATTTTTCCATTGACACCAGATATTTGTGAAAAAAATAAATTCTGCAAAGTTCACATTTTGTTACTTATATATTTTTGGAAATTCAATTTAGTGGCGTAATCGTTTCTACGTAGCTAGCAGTAGTCTGTAGTAAAAATCTATAATCTTTATTCTAATCAAAATTTAAGTTACTATTGGGATATTCAATTATATCTTATTCATCAGAAGCATATTTATATCTGTTATTTTCATTTATTTATTTAATAGTTGATATCATACATCATGGAAGAATTTAAGTCAAATAATATTATACATTCATTAATTAATTTATTGAAATAGAAGAACTAAAATAAACAGACGTCAGAAATTCAATAACATATGTAATAAAATTTCGAATTTTCTTTCGCATTAATTTCTTTTAATTAAACCAGTTAAGATATCTCTGTATTATTAAATACTCGTGCCACGTAACTATTTATATAGTCCTATAATCTATTTATTTGCTTATAGATAACACACCCTGATATATGTTTTAACATTTTATTGATTACATCTTTATTAATTCTTATTAGTGTTTGATGATTCTATCGTCCTCGATAAAGGTCAATTATGTAAGAGAGAACAATTGTTATATGCCATTGTAATAGTATAAAGTCGATTTATGGTTTTTGTCTCAACACGTGACCTTTGATCCCATTGAATTTCCGGTTAACAATCCGAAAGCGACAGATGTTTGCATTCGATAGTCTTGCGCAACAAACAGCGCGAATCGCGCCTTTTTTACTGCTGGGTAATTTCCACGTAAGTTCAGGCCGCGTCATTAAGCGTAATTCTATTCATTATTTTTTTCCAGACAACAGCAAAAAAGAAAAAGACACTGTGCGACAGCTCCGCTTTCAATTCGGTAGTGCGGAGCGTCGACTTAATTATACGGTCGCGCGAGCAAAAGAAAAGAGATTTTAAATGAAATTAAATCGCGTATCAGCGTAAAGAACTCACAGAAACGTCCGTGGCGCGTAAATCGCGTTGCTTTATCTTCGGATGAAAGATATTATGCAGGGAACTGGTTTTATCAACAATTCAACATCAGTTGACGTTAAGTAATGCTCGAGACGGTCATGCGCGAAACATGAATTAACAGACGTACGATTGTACGCATGATAATAATTGCGAGCAGTTAACCAATCACAGAATCGTTTAAATTGTATTTAAATTGTAGTAACAAGAAAGATTATCTATTACTTACAAATGTTATTGAACTAGTGTCGTTTTTTGTTTAATTATTTATAAATAGTTAATCAAATTCTTGTCATTCTTACTTTATTCATTTGTGGTTTTAATAATTTTCAGATACTATGTCCTTGATGAATGTCTGCCATTTTCTTTCCCAAATATCTAACGCTTTCTGCATCTCAGAGTCATGCAGAGTACTATAGATAAGTGAGTTCCGTGCCAATTGTTTGAGACTTCTGAGATCAGCGTGCATCGACATGAGTGCCATAAAGCCTTCGTAAAAGTCGTAGCTGAGACCCTTTGCACCCCATAATCCAGGGTCATCGTTGGATATCACCACTGGATATCCTCCAGAGAACATCGGTCTAGCAGCGTGATTTCGGAGGTCATCGACAAGTTTTAGAACTTGATTAGAGATCGGATTTATTTCGATAGCGATATTCATTTTTTTGACGAGTTCCAGGAGGAAGGGATGAGAGGTCAGCGCGTATCTAAATAAAAATTAGACAAAATGGAAATAAGAATTTCTGAAAGTTATGCTATAGATTGTCAATGTTTGAAAATTTTCTTTCTTATATTTGTAATCTTTCGCTTTTCTCTACAAACTGGATAAAATGATAAAATAGCGATGAAGAATAGGTAAGATACCGTGCATATCTATTACTAAATTGGGGTTCTTTAATAGGGAAGGACTTTCAAATTCCCCAGATATATCTCGAAATTACTAATTCTTATCGAGATTTCATCGATATTTGTTTCATCTTTAGAGATATCCTAATCAATACGAAACGATTTATTACATGAATAGATCATAGTGTATATCTTTAGATACTAAGATGTCTAATTGCCTTGTTAATATATAGTTATTCATTAATAGCAATTATAAAATTTCGCTTAATATAAACTTTTCTTACCCGTGTCCAATACGTTTGGTATTTAGTAAAATAGCATCAACGAGGTTTTCGTCGGTAGGAGCTCCCAACCAATCCGTTTCACCTGCGTGGAAGAAGAAAGGAATATTATCTCCTTCAACGGTTTTCAATAAATCTACGAAATGCTCAAGCGTGTATCCCAAATCTTCTTGTCCGACCAGGTCAAATCCAGCCACAAAATTGGGATACAGCATTTTTAATTTTTTCAAAGTTTTTATATAATATTCCGCTGTTTTATGATCAACATATCGCACTGGAGCGTAGATTAATTTGACCCCTATGAAGTCCGGATGTTTCTCCTTGAATCTGCAGGTAGTAAAGTAATTTATTGGTAATTAGTCACGACCTCATTCTCTGTTTTATCAAAGCGTTTGCCATTTTTTAATGTTACCCAGATAATCTTGATTTCTCGATTTAATCAAATAAACACACGATAAAGAATATCAACAGTATGATCGCTGCTACGTTTTCTATAAATAGAAAGAAAAATAAAGTACCTTTGAGTAAGATTCTGATAGATACCGACCAAATCTTCTGGTTGGTACTGCGTGCCATCTAAATCGTACAAATCTGGCAAGGTGGATCTAAGCTCAAGATACATTACGTTATCTTCGTATAGCTCTTCCAAACCTTGGAGGAAATGATCCTCGTAAACAGGTTTGTACGTTAGTAAGGAGTTGATGAACGAGAATATGTCCATAAACTTCTGCCACGCCTTGTTAACGTTTGGATAGGCCAACGCAGGATTGTCACACTCCATCGTCATCCTGCTCCTGATCATATCGTTCACCTGACGGCCTTTTTTAGGGTCTTCGCGTACCTTCTTCAGGAGCTGCCAGTCGCATGATTTGTCAGGTACTCGGAAGAAGTGCAACCTAACGGCTTCTTTGTCGATGCAGACGTACAAATTATCGCGGAATGTGATGTTATGATACAAGTAATCGACGTTAACGAGAGAAGTGTCGTGTACATGGAGCACCGCTCCTTTGGGCATGCGACGAAGCAGTTGGAAGACCTTCGATTTCTCAATGTCTTTCTTCGCTTCGACGAAGTTCCGTGCAGGGGCATACTGACTAGGATCCTTGAAACCTGCGAGAATTTAATAGATCTATAAAACAATGGAGATTAAAAAAGAATGAGGCGATAAAAGACCATTTCAATCCGCGTGACTTTCCCCCCGAAGACAATGAAAGTAAGAATGAAAACAAAGAAAAATGGGTCAGCAGACGATTTTCATTGTCCAGGAGAGACAAACAGTTCGTTGATTCGTAAAATCGTTGAATAACAAAATTCCAATGATTACCGATATCATGTCGTTTATTTACAAATTAAACGCGCAAAGTTGAATAGAATTGAGTTTTTTATCTCACCGCATAATTTATCAATCGAAGCATAAATATTTCGAGACATTATGAACGTTTTAAACAGCAAACAAACCAGCATTCAATTCTTCTTTTTTTGCTTTCATTAGGACTTTGTTGGCGGCCTTTTCATCGTCGTTTAGAATCAAATTGGCACCTATCATCAGTCGTTCTTCGTACTTCAATATTTCGTTCCGAAGGATTGTGTAATTAACACGTGGAAAGGTGACATTCGCGGCCGCGTAGGCAAGCAATACTATGAATGGAAAAATGAATTCCTTCATGATCGTTGATCTATATCCGGCGAATGCTGCCCTGCACAGTTGCACACAAAAGCTAGAACTAGCGATCCGATCGCCTGGACTGTTTGCACTCTACTGGCTGATCTTTTCTACCAAGACGGTTCCTACCATCGGTGATAACTTCCACAGATGCGTTGAATGTTTGTTCAACTATCAACGTTCCAATCACCTCGGGCTTGCTTTCACATTTCAGATTTCGGTATGAAACGACTCTTTGCTTTTTCTTTTTTTCCAATTAACGTCGCATAAATTTTTAGCATAGGAATATTTGGGACTTAATTATAATTCAAAGCGTCCAGATAATCGAGACACTTAAAACTTTTTTTTTTCTTCTTGAAACAAAGTTTACGATATAATTTATCGATTAGTCCAAAAATTGGATATTTCTTTTGGACGGGGTGAGGAATTTATTTACATACTATTTCATTGTAATTAATGAAGCAAAAAGTATGTTTATTGCTCTTTTAATAATCATTCGATAACACTATATCGTGTATATCCTTGAATTAAATTACACGCAGGTGTAACTTCAAAATAGATAATTATTCTTTTTGTTATGAATATCACGTAGAAAAGTATTCTTGTATGCAAAATATTGTTCAATATACATGTGCAAATTATGTAAGTACGTGTTTAAGAAATACATTAATTATTGCACCGTGTATAGCTAATACTATACAAATGATAAACTCAATTTCTCACAATCCAACAGTTTCAAAGTTACACATAAAATGCTAACACGAGGATTTGCCACACAAATTATTAAGCGTATACCTATCCGTGGAAACGATTTATTTTCAGTGCAGACAACTTATTTCGTTACAAACTGCAATCGACAGATTGTAAATGCTTAATTCGCCAAGCGAAAATACAAACTGTTCGCAGCAACCTCGCAAGATCATTTAGCTTTGTTTAAGATTCCCTCTCTCGTTATCTTACTAATATATCAACGAGTTACACTGAGCACATATAAACAAAAAATAGTTTTTTATAGGATTCACTAAAAATTATTATGAATTTTTATTATGAGGAACCCTCGTTCAGGTGATCAAAGAATCATGATAGCAGAACATAACTTAAGGCACTCTCTATTGTAAGCACCTCGTGTTTATATAAATACTCAGCTGTCAGTCACATTCTAAAATATACGTAATAGTTTCATATTTATTATTTACCCTTATTTATAAAGAGATGTTAAATCAATTTGCTATGGAACGATTGTTGTATTGCAAATGGGACGTTATCAAAAAGAATTGCCAAAATTTTGCGAAATCAATGTGCGCGTATGGTAATAAATTTTGTGGTTATTTGCAATAATTTATTTGCTTCCATTTGCTCGATAGGTCGTATATTATAAATAGCTGAAAAACTACGACACATGCATGTCGTATACCAATGTGGTATAAACTCTCGTAATTTTATTAGTACCAATATATACAAAGTTAAATATATTATTATGATTGCAGAATATATCGATAATAACAAAACGATGATTATTAAATATCTAACAACTATAATTGCACCCACGCTGAAGTTCTAGAAATAAATAACTTAAAGTCGTGATCGTGATATATAAGTAATTCTACACCTAGATTCTTCACGGCACGAACGTGCATCAGTAACATTATTGTCTTGTGTTATTTCATGAAAATGCTCATAGACGATCGCAAACAATATTCGTAGAAAGTTAGAATACATTCAATTGTTCCAGACCGATGTTTCGATGATTTACCTTAATATTATTAACGTTTAATTTTGCGGAGGATATTATAATTGGACCAATATCTTTTGTATCTTTTTGTCCCGAATATAAAGAACTGAAATTAAGATTACAGATTTTTATATTCGAAAATGTCAGTAATTTTATCTTGAGTATTTTTTTACGCAAAATAATATAGTTTAATTATAATCAATCATATACTTGTAGAGCATAGCTTTTTACCGTGTTAGTTACTTTGTCAGAAAAACAAAAAACAGGAGAAAAGTATTAGTATTCGGTAAAACGCAAAATTCTTTTGCGTTTCATTTTAAATGCAATTTTTCACATATAAATTCATAAATTTCATTAGTATGAAAATGCATAATAACATAAATAATTTATAACATAATTTATAACATAAATAATTGACAAAAAGATGACGAACATATACAATAGTTATAGAAAAAATATATTCTTTAATGTATGTGTTTCATGCTAATGGTGTTTACTATGCTGCCTTTGTGATAAATTATGTTTAAATTAACCCATCGAAGATACCGCAAGATTCGCGATTTATTTTCATGCGATCGATATTTTGCAATATATACTTACATTTCTAAGATGAATTAAGAATGAATCAAGTTTCTGTACATCTTTGAAACACATCTGGTTTGTGAAATTAGTTAACGATATAAGTTCCTCAGTTAGTTTGTCATCTTAATAATCTAGTACAGTGTGATATATTTTTCTAGACAAAATCCGAAATCACAATTAGGATAAAAATATACCGTGTCAGTAATATACGTAAAGTGATGCGATGTATAAAATGCCCGCATAGCGCTGTGGTCCGTACGGACTTCGGCTGCAGGGAACAAAACAGAAGTCCATACTCCGTACTCAGTGCACAGACGTTATCCCCAATGGGTTAATATCTGTCCCACATTATTGAAAGAAGATATGTAAATATAACGCTTTTGGGTTGAAGTTCGATAGCCCTTGCTTTTATTTTTTTTTTTTTTTTTCATTATTCTTACATCCACGTAAGCATTCACTGAATTTACTCCGTCCCATGCAATCATATTTTTTGCTGTAATATATAGGACATCTCATTTGAGTTATTTATGTTCTATATTTTTGTTAATGATATAGAAGAATGTCTTTAATGATTTTTTGTACCATTAACTGAGAATTTTGAAGAATTCATTCTAGAACATTTGCAAGATACATCTCAATCAGTCAGTGAAATAGAAAGTAGTAATATTTGCTCGAATATCGAATTTACTCGCCCAATGTATATGGAATCACATGAATTACTACTACGAACATTAAAAATAAACATTTCCTCTAACACGAGATATATCATTCAAGAAATATTATTCTGGTTTATGTTTGAGCATCTTTATTAGTCGCTAGGATAAAACTTGTGATGAAGATTGTACATGACACTCATCATGTAGACATAGAGAAAGATTATAGATTGCTGCAGCATCTAAAATACCAATTAAGAAAGAATTTTCAACTGCATAACAAAAACATCGTGTTATAAAAAATGAAAAGATAATGTTTCCCAAGGATTATTCAACCGGTTGCCTATTAGGATATGTAACAGTTGTCGATGTTTTACCACAAGAAGAATATAGATTTATAAATTGGATCCGAAAATTCATCATGTTGTTTCGAAGATGCTGGATAAATGTATAAAAAATATACGTTAGATATGTTTACGCAAAGTAGCACATCTGTTATTGTTATAAACAAACAACGAATATTTATATATAGTAATAGAATTATCTCAGATGTGTATATCATATGAAACGATCCATATACTTATAGTATAACGCACAAATAAATCCTGCAGTTTATTAATTCAAGTGATTCCATTATTGAGGGAACAAAGCTTTCTTTATTATGCATATTTTAGAAGTGTCGTGCTCAGTATCTTTGATAAAATTGTTGGCTTTCCAAAATCTACACATAAATTGATTCATTCCTTTTCTTCTTTTACAACTTTTAAAAATTTAATCCGAATCTCTAACGCGACTCCAAAGCCAACCGTCTTCAGTGTACAATTTTGTAATGACATCCTTTTATCAAGCTGACTTATCAAAGATCCCTGAGTATGAAGCGTCAATAGCCAAGATATAGAAAAAATATAAATTGACGTCGAAACGTTGTGCTACTATTGTAGAAACTTTCTTATCAATTCTCTTCAATCATGTTATCGAAACTATGTATACTTTTTCAAGACGATCTTAAGAAATATAATTTAAACTCAATTCGCTTGCTCGAATTCGCGCTTGCAATGAACAGGATCCCAAGAATCTTGAAATCGTGTACACTTGATTTCACGCTTAACGTGTATCCGTTGTAATTTTTTGATGCTCGAATCAAGTTCGAATTTAAATAAGATTACAAATACGAGTTGTTGCTGCTTCACAGCTAAGAATGCATTACTCACAAAGTAATGATGATAGTGAAATTAAATTACGTTAAGAGGCTTTTAATAATTTATCCGCTTGTGCTAATGTGAGAGACCCTACGAGAGAGACCAATGTACGATCTAGCCATGTTATGGGGTTTGGATACAGGAGACCACCTTCGTAAAATCCCAAATGTCCGCCGTGAGCCAGTTCCACATACAATGTGTTTGGACGAGTTCCTAAAACAGAAAAATGATATAAAATGTTTATAAAACTATAATGAGTTATAAATGCATAATGATTGCTAGTACACACTGGCATGTTCCTTGATAGGTTCCAGTAACATCTCAGGTACAATGGGATCATCCAATGCGTTGATGAATACCATAGGTGTTGTAATGTTATCTAAATAGAACAAAGAGCTACTCCACTTGTACATTTCTTTTACGGATCTAAAGTTGTGGAGCTGTACAATAATTAATATACAAATTAATATAACTGAAATATAAATTGGTATTTAATAATATTTATACTATGTTAAGAAATATTTTACTTTTCTAGTGTATGCTTCATCAAGTTCCGGTAAAGTTGCAGCAGATATGATATCCCATTCGTTTAGATTATACTTTTGTTTAACTTCCTCAGATAACAAGATATTTTTATGTTTAAGTATAATATTCTTCACAGATTCTGTCATTATATACAGGTAGAAACGTCGAAAATTCTGCCAGTTAAGTAGGAACTTTGTACCTCTATACGTAAATTGAAGAGAAAGCAAAAAGTCTATCAGTAAATCACTTTCCACAGTCATTTTTTTTCATTTTTCGTAAGAAATTTATTTATGAAAAAATGATATGTACTTACTCGATGGCATTATACCCTTGGCAAATAGATATGCCACCAATTATATTGGATAACTTATTCGATCTTCGTTCTCCTAAGTACTTGGTCACAAGGTTACCGCCCAAGCTAAAGCCAATGCAAATTATTTTTGTATTCGGATGCTTCTCCATCAAACTTTGTAGCATCGTGTGATAATCATCGGTGTGACCTGTAATACGCAAATCGAGCCAAATGTCAATCAGGAATTCAATTAACACCATCTCGATTAAACCTCTTGAGATCCTTAAGGCTCTCGCAAAGTAGGCTCTATTAATATATATCATTCAAGATAACCACGCAAAAATAGTGTTCTTCTAGAAATTGCTGGAAGTTATAGCAGACAACCTCTTCGGAAGATAGAAAAAAATTCTCTGCATCGTTCTCTTTTTCTGTAATATTTTCATCGATCAACAGATCAATAAAACAATATAATTTATAATTAACAATGATACAATCAGAATACAAATCAGATAAGTTACAATTGATTCTTTCTTCAGTAATAAAGATAACAATAAATAGAAAAAATAATAAAATTGAACACAGATAAATAAAAGTCAACATAAAAAATATTGCAAGGTCGAAATGCACGTAAATAATGATTAGAGCGTAAAGTCTTTAATTCAGCTTGGTAATATTGTAAACGTACTAGTATTTCCATAATAATATGTTATTGCGTATATACACGTACCGTACGTAAAAATTCGCGGTGCAGTGATCTTGACACTAGAAAGGACTCCAACGTGATTAAGTACTGCACATCGGTACCCATGACACTGTGCAAAATGTACGAAAGTTCTGATGTAAACACTTTCGGAACTATTACAAATCCCAGGACAGATGGCAATTGTTACATCATCTGTAGTAAAATAAAATATAAAATATTATATCGAATTGATATACATGCAGAGTACAGAGGTTCATTCTTATTCCTAAAACAAATTAATATTTTCCTTCCTTTGGATGCAAGCCAAAGACTCTTCAAATATTTTAATGACTCATTAACATGTCGATATTGTTATACCAACAGATATCTCTTCATAAGCTTAATATGTATGCTAAATATTGACGATATTCATTGTAATTATATTTAAAGAATACCATGATGTAGAATATCATCTATCTTTGCTTGGATAGATATATGTATATCGTATAGATATACGTATAGATTGCTTTACTCGACTATTAAACTTTATTAGTTTTACTAAGCTTCCTTATCTTTTTACCAAGGAACGTTAACTTTAATTATATCGCAAGTTTATCAGTTATAACACGCTTCAAAATCGCGAAAACTATTTAATCTATACCGTGTTACAGCAAACTATCTAGTCAAGGATTCTTTAATCTTCAATTGGTACGATAGAGTCAAAATGATTTGCATTCCTATAGGGGACTATATTGATTCGTAGGTTATCCTTTGTTTCAAACATAGCGCTTTCAATCTTTAATCTTTATTGAACTTTAAGCTGCAAATGTGAGAGTTGAATGATCAAAGAAAGTCAAAGTCGAAATTACGCTATTTAAAATTCAATCATCAAAACAAATAATCGACCTGTATTCTACTGTTCTATTACATCACTCTATGGATGCACATACATCCATATTCAACGTAAGATAAGCGAAGAGAACTAGCAAATTACACAGTCTCTTTCAGTTGCAACCAATAGAACTTCAATATGAATTTTTCATAGTATCTTCTTGTGATTCAAGATTTTCGGTGAAACAGACCTTCGTAGTCGTTAGTTAGTGGTTGATAAAGATCGTAAGTGAGAGTGGTCTCATCCGGAAGTCCTATGTACACTCGTTCTCCAATCGGCCAAGGGCAACGGACGCGACCAATAATACTGTGGACGATGGTCTGTACATGGCCACTGAAACCCCATAGCCTTGTTGGTTTGTATCTGAAATACATAAACGAGCGTGATGTAATATTTTTATCATTGAAACATATCACGAACGGCGACTTCACCTAGTTCCCAAGCAAACAAATCTTACACAAGATGCATTTTCAATTTCGCGATACGATTTACATCTCGAAGGCGTTTGGAATATAATCGAAATTCATACGTGGCGAGTTGACAAACGATTTACATCTCAAAGCTACTTCCGATGAAGTTACAAACGTGCATAGAGCACTTCATTTCCCTTGTTATTGTGTAATGGTATTATCCGATATTTACATATAATTTATCTCTTCTAAATTTGCAGTTTACCAGTTTATACTTCGTAGTATCACGAGGAAACAGAGAATATTTAAAAATCACGTAGTAAGTAAAAGCAAAACACGCAGAGTTATAATACCTGATAGATCTCTATTTAATATATTTTGTATTCAATTTGAGGAAAATTGTCGCATGCATGGGCAGTCTAATCATAAATCACTACTTCCCTGCGGTATCAAGAAACTTAAGCAGCTTTTATGTCTTAAGAACTTAAGCAGTTTTTGAAACGTGAAAAATCGTAAGAAAAAGTAAAACTGAGAAAACTACTAATCACTGTGGCAAAAGATGGAAAACAGGTCACGGTGGTAATTCGAAAGCAGACATAAAACTATTTTAGGGATAAGTATATGCGGCTAATAACCAAGCGTAAAATTTCTTCCACACTTTATACATCTCTGACTTACTAACCCGTGCAACTCAATTTCTTTTTCGACTCGTTGATCTGGATCTATGGTATACTATGTGCACGCAGACTCGTGTTTAATTCATTCTTCAATTCTACCAGGCCAGGAAACAACCATTCAACGCACGTGAAAGTGTGTTTCTCTTCTTTCGTAGCAATTCTACGCAATTTTTACCGGGAGTAAAAGCGAAGTTAAACGTGACAGCGAAACATTAAACTTCTTCGTTGCAACGTACAAAGAAAGAATCGCTAGTGGATCAGTGGAGCATATACGAAGCCGTAAAAATCACTGGCATCAAGCAGTCAGTACTCGTGGAAAATATAATCTGGCCCGTTAATGGCACGGCAAAGAAGATCGCGGTTATTATTTTCCTGTGGAAAGGTTTCCTTAGGGGCATCGTAGCCTGATCCAAGAATGCCTACGTTTTTCACCCAGGCATTAAACAAACGAGGACAATGATCGTTTCGGAGGAATTATTTACGACCTTACGAACTAAAGTAGATCAGATGTAAAATTTTACACCGATTTCTACTTACTTCAGTGGGTAATGTGCTATTCTTTTGAGGAAAGATAAAGGCCATGTTCTTTGTGAACGCCCAATTGCTGCGAACGCAAGGAAAATTTTACAGGTTCGACATTCCTTTTTAATTAATTCTTCGCTAATAAGATACGTGCGAAGCATTCTTCGATATCAACACGTCATAAGTATATGTTGTGCCGTCGGTGGAAGAGATATGTATAATGCTTATGATGAAATCATCAAAGTTTGCTTGTATGATTCAACAACCAAAATAGCCATCGGTGACATATAAAGGAATATACTGACTGTAGGATATTTTCTAGAATTGTATCATTAAATTCAGGATTCTTTCTTTCTTTGCAATATACTTGAAAAAAATTGTTTACAGTATACATTTTGGTAAATTGGAATTCTAGAAATACACGATTTTCTACTTTTCACGTGATTATTCACGTGATATTACAAAGAAATCTCATATGCCAATCATATAAATGACTTCTGCAGATCCGAGATTCCAGCTACCAACTACGTACATATACGTGCGACTAGATCAACGTGTGTCACCATGTAACGTATTAATTTACAATCTCGTCGTATCTCTTCGACCAACAGTAAGTACGTCAAGACCAAGTATTTTTCTTCTTTCTTAACGAGTTAGTGTAGTTTAAAATTTCCTATCGTTTAATTAGAAGCATAATAATAACGGTGCTGGAAAGTAGCATTACTCATAAAGATAATCATTGTTGACAAATCAAAGATACAACGAGCAAAAATCGTTCTACGATTAAAGTATCGCGACTTTCTGTTGCGTGTTGAGGCAAATGAAATTCAGAATGTCACGCAACAGTGTAAAATTTCGCTGTTGCGCACAGATTGATCGAAGAAAAAGGTGAAATTCTCTTCGTCCCTTTTAAATTATGAATATGCATTCGTGAAGTGTTTCAAGTCTCCTGCGATTAAATAAATAGAATTATGTATTTACGATTTAACGAGATTGCTCTTGAGATATATTTTTCTTTACTATAAGAATTCCTTTTAGCAAGTGGTCGCAAACAATCATGGTGACAGAGAGGGCTTTTACGATTCACACGAATGTAATTAATAAGATAGGTCGTTAAATTTTTAATTAGAAGCTGGACGGCCGTTAATGGAAGGAATTATACGTTTCTCACTATCAATCTTCTCCTCGTACACGTATGTAAAGAAGTTACGTACGTTTTACAACATTTGCTGCTGCTTGCAGTCACGGCCAGCGTATAATCGATCAAAGCCAGGTATTAAGTTCGCTTTTTTATTTTTTTATGTGTTACGATAACGATTCGTGCGGCAGGTTGTTACATATCAAAATCGAGCGATAAATGTAGACGACTGTTTATTCGCGGGAAAACGTATCACGAAAACGATATCTTATCGTTTTGGAAAATTTCTTTTCGATTTAAAATTGTCGAAAAGTGAACATCCTTTTCTACCAACTAAAATTTCTTTCTGACGTTACGCCATCATTTTTCATCGAAAGAGGTTCATCTAAAAAATTACAAGAAAGAGATAAGACAAAGAATTTATCACAATTTTTTAATTAAAGGAAATAGCTTCCCCAAGTGCAGAAGTTTAAATATCCAACGCAGAAAGTTGACGATTATCCACAATATTTATAACTTACACGTACAAGGATTTTATTGAAATTGGAGTGTAACAATAGTCGTTAAATCCACATAACCAGAAACAAATTGTGCAATAGTAATTGAGAATTCAGTATGTACACGATTCGGTTTGCAGGAGAGGAAAGGGGCTGAGAGGATCGAGGTAATTATCAATTTCCTGTCTATCTTTCGGAAATTAACTCGTTCAATCAGGGTTCGATCACTGGAACGACTTTCGATCGTCAGGATGTGAAACTCTACCATTGAAGATGATTCCATAGTATGTAAATGCATACCATAACGAAAAGGGATTTCGTTCTACAAAAGTAAAAACGAATACAACGAGATTGTTAAGAAACGCGATCACTCGATAAAGTGAAGAAGGTCTCTCTGTGGAAATGCGTCTGTTGAATAACTGATTATTAGTCAACGTTGGCTTTTCTGGAATCGAAGATATCACGAAAAGCATTTGCATTCGCGATCAGAAAAATATGAAACCAATGTACTCTTTGGCGAGTGTCATATCACGAAGTTCTAAAAATACATATGTAAATATATGAAATTTTTTTTTCTTCTTGGAATTAATGAGGTCGCGATTACATGAAAAATTACGTTTTCTCTTACACGCTACAATCTGTGGTTTAAGTCTTTCGTAGAATATAAGAAATAAGTCTCCTAACGTATATAACAATACGATTCTACTAATAATAAAATGGAACACAGGAATCGCTCTTTTTTTCAGTTTCTTAAACTGAACTATTTAAGAGATCTTCCACTGTTATAATTATCTCCGATTTATTACACGTAATCTTCTTTCAGAAATATTGATATTTAAAAAGCGTCTTGATATAAATATTTTCAAGATTTCTTTAATATATAAAATCGATTTACGGTAAAATACGTAGAAAGTTATACGATCAAATGCATAAATCTCATGCAATGATAACTCGTTGAATCGTTCAACTTGCTCTGATACGTCCGTTTCGGTGAATCATTTTTTTCCAGAAAAGAACTGCTACCTACATTTTTCCAGCGAGCTCATGTTTGGATATACAAGTGACCAGTTCAACTTGCATACGCCTTCTTTATTTTAATTCAGAACACGATCGATGAATTATCGGTTCCTTGAAAATTTCGATATGAACCGTAATTTAAGTTATTTTCTTTGCAGATACGGTCGTTGGATTATTTCACTCTTTGTCTGTGTAATTCCAAAGACATTTGTATTAATAAAATGACGCTTTAAGTACGACTTGCTTCAATTTCAGATAAGCTTTCAACAACAATGTGTAGCGTTCGTTGCAATGTTCTGATAAATGTGATGCAAACATACTTAAGCCATTTATCCAGTGAGGTCATAGCCAAGAGCAGAACAAGACATTATACAATACTAAAAATGACAGAACAATGCTAATGGTTACACTATCTGCATCCTTTCCCAAATTATATCATCTCGATTCGATTTATCTACTTTACCTGTTCTCACGACAATTATGTCCAAAATTTCAATGAGATTTATTCAAGATGAAATTTTAATTTTACAGCTATTTTGATTTGTAGATATCTAACAAGGTGAGATACTTCTCCGGATAAATGTTATAGTAATTTTAAATCACCGATTATAGCAACACAAATGTATATGATGTATAAGCAATTATTTTATCGCGGAAGATTATTTTTAAAACGCATACTACTTTGAAGGAACTGGTTAAAGTTAATACAGACTTGCACAAAGAAATTGAAGTAAATTACTAAACTTTTTTTTCTTGTATTTCCATTTTTGTGAATGAGAACATATTTTATGTTCAGAAGGTGTATTTAACAATATAAGGTTACTAAAACTTATTTATGCTTCTCTTACAGGTGTTTATTATTAATAACTAGATTATGGATATTTTTGCACACTCGTATTTTTGTAAATTTAATTTACAAAATGGAAGTTAGATAGAAAAAATACATAAATATTTTCAGCTTTCTAATAAAATAATGAATGTCAAACTCTACGAGAGACACGTACTGGTTTGCTATCTATATTATATAGATTACAAAATATATAAAATATAGATATTATCAGAAGAATGTGACCGTGGTACAACGGGGTTGACATTAAGTTTTCTATAACGCGTATTAAGTGATGTAATTAAGTAAATTGAGAGGGTCATTGTCTATTAGTGAAAACTAGATCAGGCCTGCGCTGAACGATTAAAATAAAACTTACCATTCAATCGTGCCTGGTAAGTTTCGCGAATTTTCAGGCTTGTCGATCGATAAATCACATTCGAGACATTTCGTTATCGAGAATTTATCAAGTATAAATCTGATTAAAAAATAAAGGGTCCATTGTATAAAATTTGTCACGTGTGGTTACTTATTTGTATGCACGCAAGAAAAATATCCGGCGTACCGAGCTAACCTAACCTCACTTTCTCCCATGAACATTATGCAGCGAGATTCAGAACCTGGAGTTTTGCTAGTAGTGGAATAATTGATGAAATAAAAAAAGAAATATCGCTGGAAAACTTACGGTTCTGTGATGACAGGAGCGATTTTAAGGATCGTCGTTAGGAATGATTGATCTTGACAGACGATCAATGGCTTCTGCGGTGCACTGTTTACGTTTAATATCCTGAACAGGATACACAGGATCACGGCAAACACAGCTAACAGCGCCGTGGACATGTTTCTCCGTTGCTTACGCCACAAAAATTCGATTTCTTCCTTTTTTACGTTCCACGCCAATACCGAATGGATATTGACGTACGAAAAGGAATGTTTAGGTTGATTGGTTGCTCCCTTGTGCAATGATATATGTATATGTATGTATGCTGGAGGACTACGAAGGACCTTCGGTCACTACTGAGTCGGCGATGCACAAAATACGTGATACTCGTCGCGAGGACTGTATGCGACTGTATTTCGCGTTTGTTTTACCGGCACTTGACGGTCGATTTGCGCGTGCCTATCAATATACATATGTACACATAGTTAAGTTCATGGAACCTCCATCTGTCCGCGTCGGTCGAAACTTCGATTCGGATTATGGGAGACAGAACAAAAAATCAGACCCAGCTAGATAGACGATTCCAAAACACAAGTTAAATTTTCAGATGGTTCTGCTTATATGTATGTATATACGTACACGGTCAGAGAGTTATGTCTCGAATGCCGCAAATCGCAGCTGGTTCGTGGCACTAGTTCCCATTCGCTGTTATTTAGAATCCCACTAGCGTTATGGCACTACTTTCCTCTCTTTCTTTTCTCCTCTCAAAAAGTTACGCGAAATAATTTTTTAAACTATATTGTTAAATGTACAGGTACAAGGTAGAAATTGGCTTTGAATTTTTGCATGTTATATTTACTCATAAATTTTAGTGTTGGCTATAATTGAAGAGTTTAAACGGAAAATGATGTCAAGTATCCAGAGAGTAAAAAATATCTTTCTTCATGGAAAAGAATGTAAATTGTTGTAAGTGCTAGAATAAGTAAATTTAGTACCTAGGGCTATTGTTAGGAACAGCTAAAATCATGTACAGTATCCAAAAAAAGTATTTGCAGATCACTATATTTGTAATATAGCATTTACATACTAATTAGTTAGGTTCGAGTATATTAAATTTTGTATCATTTAGTAGTACTTTTATAGGATTTTAAAAATTTGATACTATGAAAATGAAATACGAAACCTGATAATTTATCGTTTTATTGGAAAATAAGGGTATGTGCGAATACATTTTATAGTCACTATATATCAACTTTAAACCAATATTTTTTATTTACATTGAGAATCTTCACTCCCATCATTTGCCACTTCAACTCTATAATTCAATGCCAACAAAAATTGTTACGAGTATAATTTACTGAATTATGTTATGTTGAAATTAAAATTACTATACGTAAGTGGTGAAATCACGAAAGAATTTTATTTCATAGTACAATCTTTCTCTTTGAAAGAAGCAATTTTGTTTTATTATGTTTATTAATTGAGTGTGTGTATCTAACTCCATCATTCTGTATCTGATGATATTTACCTTATCTTATAGTTTTCACTTTAAAATATCTCGCTGTAACGAACAAATAAATGAATGTCCCCACAATTATTATATAATTAAATTTTTATATCTCTCACACATGAATAATGGAAAGCGGCTATACTTTGATAAGGACGTCCGTACATTGTCCCCTTACGGCAAAACGATTCTATTCGCGTTTTCGGAGCACGGTCGAATCTTTTTCGAGGCTGCGAACGATTCACGAAGGTAATCGTGAAATATCGTGTCACTGATCCGTTATATTATTTGAGAACAATATAGGAATTCTTGGGCCACAGTTAAGGTTAAGGTCAAGGTTGTTCGGTCTATTAGCTGGATCGATACTTCGATAATTAGTCGATGCGGAAACGATTTCTATTTTACGGGTCGATGTCATAAAATGCGATTGTTGCACAGTTTTAAAAATCGCCTTGTGCGGAGTGGTTGATTTTGCACCTTCGTATCTTAAAATATTTTTAATAATTATTAATCTAGTGATTGCCACGCGAGTTTTATGCATGTATCTTACCCTGGGAGCCACAATGGATTGAGATATACTATACTATAACATTTAATTTTTGCAAAATATTATATTATATTTGCTAATTTTTTTGGATAATGTCATCTAAATCATTCATATCTTTGAAAATATTTTAGCCTATGAAAGTTATCTTATTTTAATCAGTTTACAAAATATAATAAAACGCGAATAATTTGTTACTTCAATTTGTTTAACTGTCCATAAGTGTATCTTTTATATATGATATATCAAATGTTTTTGAAAAAATGAATAAAGATTGATGATTAACAGATACTATCAAGTGATACTTGAGGTAGTTTAAAATGAGTGCATGACACTCCCATAATTGAAAAATTTATTGAAAAACTAATACTTTGAATTTTAATTTGCTTTCAACGGAAATATTATGCGATATAACTGATAAACGATCGCATATACTATTTTACGTCGTAATTCTCAGATATTTGAAATACATCGTTGCAAAAGAGTTGAAATTATCGATGTGTGTATATGTGTCTATGTCATAGCAACCATTATTGAAATAACCACGTATCTAGTAACGATTTACATACAGGATGATATAACAACTCGGCGATGTTTCTCGTCATTAAGATGCTTAGAAATGATATAGGATTTTATGTTGTAATTTGAATCATCTTTTGCGAAACTATTTGTATTAATTCATCCAACTGAAGGATAAGATGCGAGGAAAGAATAAAAAGAAAATGGCCAAAAATAATGGCAAGAATGAAAAAAAGGGTAGAAACGGCAAGCACAGCAAGAACAACAATGGTGGTAAAAATAAGGGAACAAAAAGATCAAGAAAGAGTGGAGGAAGAGCAAAATTTACTATGGATATCTTTAATGAAGAGGTCATGGAAAATGCTTATTATACTTGCCATAATATTATGGATGTATTGAAGTGTAGAGGATTCCCTTGGCCTGAAGCACAAAAGAAGAAGAAGAAGAAGAAGAAGGGGAGGAAGTGAATAATAATCACCTAAAATGACCAGATACTTGTATGATAAGGTATCAATAAAATATATATATATATTTCTTTTTTCACAGAATTCACTCACGTTTCGAATATTTGGAAAAATATATCTATAATACTCTGTGTAACTACATTTTCGACATAAACATTATAGTACATGTAGTATTTAGACATAACAAAACATTTTAATCATTAATTGTCATCTGTACATTCTCTTTCCATTGCCCTAACAATGAACTCACAATACTTTTCTGTATCAAATTCTGTATGATTGATCATGAATGCTCCATTGAACACACAATGGACTGTCACTGTCTCTGAATATTGTAAATCCGGTAGTAACTAGATAAAAATAAATTTGATATCGTTATTAGGTCAATTATTTGTATAATTGTATAGAAAATGATTAATATACACTACCTTTGGTGTGAGTAAAAAATACTGAGAACTATTTGCTCGTCCAGTCATTTTCACAAGCAAATTAAATACTCTTCTTTCATTCACAGCATCCATGCCCTGTGATGAAACAGAAATGTTAGAATAAAACGCTAATTGTATAAAATTCAATAAGAATACCTGATTAATTTCATCAACACAGCGAAATGGTACTCTTGACAATTCCTGAAGTGCAATCATATAAATAGCAGTAGTTACAGCTCTTTCTCCACCACTTTGATGATATCTTGTTAATTCTTGTAATTGGTCGGTATTTCTGAATTTTACCCTAATCTTGAGACCATATTGATCAAATTCCATCTGTAAGCATTGAGATCTTTCTAAGTTCTCAAATAATAAGTATGTCATCTATTTTATTTAATGGTAACTCACATGATTCTCCGGTTGTGCCAATACAACCTCACCAGCACAATCCATTGCTGAGAAATACATACTGAAATTAGAATTAATTTTTTCAATGGTTTGTGATAAAGGCGTTAACCATTCCTTTCGTAACGATTCTATATTTTGCGTAGTTTCTTGTAATTCTTGTGTTTTACTCTGAATCAAATCTTTTAATTGGTTTATATTTTGTTCTACTTGCTCATATTCTTGTAATATCTGAAATTAAAGTGAATAATCAATTCATTTTTTATTTGTAAAACTCATATTTAACTGTAATCTTTTGAAGCTCACATTTTCTCCGTCTATATTATTTCCCATACAAAACATTTTTGCTTGTGCGATATTCAATTCATTATTAATTTCCTCTATGGTCGGCGGCAATTTATTGAATATCTTTTTTATGGGTGCAAACGCACTGTCCGAGGCACTAATACCATTGGTAGATTGCAATGCTTGATTAAATACTCTTTGTACTTCGTGCTTCAGAGGTTGTAATTCCTGGCATAATTGCTTCACTTTATCTTCTGCTTCCTTGAGTCGCTCTCTTAAATCGTGAGAATTGTTTATTTTCACTCTCAAAGATCGATTACGCAATGCTAATACATAGTCGGTTGTCTCACTGTCCATAATGCATTCAACAGACTCTACTAATTCAGTATTGTATGCCTTATATATTTTTATTTGCTTCTCCATAATTTTCTGTGGAATTTATAAATACATATATATATATATATATATTGTTTTTTTAATAATACAAAAAATTATTTAATCTTTAATAGAACCTTTATTTCTTTAGTAGAATATTTTTTTATTTCTTCAACAGTGGTTCGCCCATTTTGTAAATCTACAACTTTTTTCTCCACTATATGTATTTTAGATTTCAGAGTTTGTATTTGTTGAAGATCTTGCTGATATTTGTTTCTGGTAGCTTTTATTTTATCTAACTCTTTATTTTGTTCATGTACTTGCTCATCAAGCTGTTTAAGTTTATTACTTTCCTTGTTTTTTTTCGCTCGTAATTCCTTCAATCTGGAAGAATATTTTAATTATAACTTATTCAAAATATTATAACTTTATCAAATAAAAATATTAACAAACTTTTCTTCAATGTTTATCATTCTCCTTCTATCTAACACGATAGATAACATTCCTGTACCCGATACTGGTTGCATTCCGATAGACTTTTCTCCAGTGTACTTAGATCTATTTACCATATATACATTATTTTCTAAGAAATAAAATTAAGAAATAATGATCTCAATTCTATTCATTGCAATATACTAACGTATATCAATTTACTTACGACTAAAGTAACAACGTATATTGTTAGGTATACGATCGACGTTATCGTCAACTTGATTTTTTCCTATGGGTATATTGTTTAAATTATACATAGACACTAAATATTTCAGAATGGTACTCGGAGCTTCAATCAGTGATACTAAGTAATGAGTAAAGCCAAATTGTTTAATGTGTTGCAATGGAACAATTGGATTCATTGAAACATCTTTCGCAGGATCGGAATGTACAACGTTTACTTGTAAATTCTGCTCGTCCCTTAAGTAATGCAATAACATGTTCATATCTTGTTTATCTTCACAAACAAATGCTATCATGTCCCGAAATGGAAAGATATTTTCCAAATACTTCGCGTAAGAAGCTTCCTTCACGTTTATGTTAAGTAATATAGGTTCATGTATCATATTTGAAAATTTGTTACGATTTTCCCTCAGCCACTGCACTGCTTTATATGTATCAACACTTCTTTCCCTTAAAAATTGCAATCGTTTTGCTTCAATATTAAGAGCTTGTAGTTCTGCTTCTTGAGCTGAAAATTGTATTTTATTATATTTAAAAGCAACAAAAGTAATTTTAATAAAATAAAATAATTTAAATAAAATTTACATGCAATTTCAAGGTTTAGCTGGTCTTCTTTTTGTTTTGATTCTGAAGCTTGGCTTACTAACATATTAATGATATTCCTTTTCTTTTCTATGTCGGATATTATTTCTTGGCGCTGTTTCACTAAAATTTCCTCTGTAAAATATAACATATTCTGAAAGTTTTATATTGTCTTAAAATATATTATCCCAAAATATAGCATAATTAGAATAGAACAAACCAGATCCAATATCTTTCAACATTAATAATAAATCGTTATCAAGTTTTTTTTTTTGTTTCTGTGCAATATCAATGTCGTGATCTCGAGCCTCTTCTACTTGAATTCTTTGCTTGCATGAATTTTCGCAATCTTTAACATCATTTTCGCAGTCTACAATATTGTCTATCATTTTCTTCAGTTTCATATCTTTGATCTTGACTTTATTTTTCTAAAATTGTAAAAAACATAGAATATATATTATCTTTTTGTTGTTCAAACTATGTGATCTTACATGGTCTGAAAGACAAGTTTGAAGCGATTGAATTTCTGATTTCATTTCTGTTATTGCGTCATTAACAGGCTTTATTTCTGCTTCTAAATGTGCCACTTCAGCTTGTGCAGCATTCTTCATGTCTTTTAACTGCAAATATTAGAAATTATAAAATAATTATGTATATGAAGTAATAATTGAATCATAAAAATATGGATCCAAATAATGATGTAACGATCACGTAACCATTACTTTTATAATTTTGTATTCCTACCTTAACTAGTTCTTTACGTTTTTGTTCATATAATATCCATGCTTTCTTCTGTTTCAAATGTAAAATTTTCTCCTTTATTAATTTCTTTTCTTTTATACTACTGACACTTTCTTTTAAACTATCGTAAATCTGAGTTTTCAATTCTAGCGACTTTTTTTTACTTTCAATTTGTTTCTCTAAATCCTTATGGTCTATCCTATATTGTATCAAGTTTTTGTGACGTTCGACTATAATGGGACTACAAACAGATCTTTCTGTATTTTCTAACAATTCTTGTGCATTCATCTTTGAAAAATCTTGTACTTTATCTTGTGGGAGAAATTGGCAAAGATTATCTACCTGAAAGTTACAAAGAAGTGAAAGTAATTTTTATTCAAATGAATATTTCTTATATATACATACCTGTATGTTAAGACTTGCTGTTAGTTCCTGTATTTCTTTAATACCTATTTGTCTATTATCAAGGAACCAGAAAGATTTCCCACATTTGTTAAATATTCTTTGAATAACAATATCGTTGCTTTTCCCATTTTTAAGATGAATTTCAATCTTTGCTTCTTCACATCCTCTTTTTATATAATCCGCGACATGAGTGGCTCGACCAATGGTGGTAGGTTTACCTCCCAATCCAAGCACAATCGCACAAACAATTGTCGATTTACCAGTGCCATTAGGGCCAATAATAACATTTAAGTTCCTACCAGGTTTTACACAAACTTTATCATAAGTCCTGTAATAAAAGAAAATTTTATATATATTTGAACTATTATTTTTTTATAAGTATTAAAAAAGAATGTTTAATTAGTACTCACACAAAATTTTCTAAATAAATATAAGTAATTATTCCTTTATCAATATCGTTATTACTCATGATGTTTCTTTGTACAAACCTTTAAATAAATAACATGAATTCATTATTGAGAAATTACTATTTAAGCAATTATTATATGATGTTTTATGATAAAAACATAAGAAATAGCAATTACTATATTTCATTATCTATATCAGAATTCTACTAATTATTTTCTTATACTTCAAATTGTACGAGGAGTTTCAGTGGCAAGTAAACATAACCTATTCAAAACAAATGCATTCGGCTCCAAAAAATGTAACTATTTATAGGTGTAACTTGTAGTTGTTTATATTTGAACCAGTTTAAACATGTAGCAGACAATTATCGTAAACATTATGCGAATTACATAAATATATGTAAATTATGCAAACATATGTATTTAAAATAATAATATAAAGCATAATAATATAATTTCCTTTTAAAATTATATACGAATAATACATATTTGTATGATTAGTACTTACGGTTCCCTATACAATATTATTAATATTGTACAATTTTTTAAAAAATTACAGATTTATTTATTAAAATTTGCGAAGTTCCTTTACTATTAATTATTATATATAACAAAATAATTAAATTATGTGTAATTTTAATAGAATGGTTATAGTGTATATATAAGCGATAAAAAATGACAAACTTATTTAAACGTGTCTGAACTCCTCTCTTTTCCAACTCAAAACTGTATGTTCTTTACAACAGTAGAAAATGATTTTTTTATCAAACTATAATGCAAATAACAGACCACTATATTTAGTTACAATATTAACTACAGGAAACTGACACATAAACTACGCACAAAGTAATGACGTCAAAAGATATAATTTGAATTGATAAACTTATTCTAGTGAGTAACTTTAACGCGAATGTTTCCACTATCGTAGTACTTTTCGTAAACGAAACATACATACATATGTTATTATGATTCAACTTATCGTTAATACTAATTCTAGGTTTGTAACGAATATAAAAATCAGATAATAACCAAAATAACGACTCTAAATATTCTAATAAAGCCCCTCTTTGAAGATATTGTTATCTTCTAAAATATTTTCAATAAAAAACATTTCACAGCTGATAAAAACACGAAGTAAGAAATAAAATTGATAAAAGTGCATCATGAATTACTTTCATTTCGCTTCACCGATCAATTTTAATCACGATAATGCTATTACTACCATATTTCCTGCAAGCCTTTTATGTTACGAAACACCTTCCGTTAGTGGGTTGTATTATTCTTTTGCTTCAGATGATTGAATTAGATTTGAGTAGAATTGATTGAATTTCATTATTATTCAACAAACGATAACATTTACACTTTTTACGATAACAGATATTTGTCCTTCAGGACAGTATAAAACACGATTTCAAAGGCGAATGTAACTTTCGTATAAAAAATACAGTTTCGCTTGCGTCGTGAAGAATCGAAATATCTACATAAAAAATTACTGAAAGCCATATTGTTTTAGCTCAAGTTCTTAAAATGTTTAATCGATCAACGAAATTCGAGAGAAGATCAGTTAAAAAGTGTAAATCATGGTCGTTGTATTTCGGTAGTTACATATCGTTAATAAGCCCTACTGCTTCCATCAATCGTTTCATGGGATTTTTGCCATGCAAACTCGAATCATCGAAACTCGTATACTCGAAATCATACTCCGTTTTCTCTACAATCTCTATCATTATTTATTTGACCTGCGTATTTTTCTCTTTGTACGAAATAAACGTTGTTTCAAAGAATTTGTTGACAGTGGCAGCTAAATTGCATGTCAATTTAATATTATGCTGCGGTTCCATGATTTTCATTATAAATTATGTTAAAAGTAGGCCAATGATCCGAGTGATGAATCGCGTCTCGAACGTTTCTCGTATACTGCCTTCAGAAATTTTTTGCGAAGTGGCTACAAGAATTCTGATAAAAGATACTCTGTTCCTGATGCCACTAGTGAGCTACATCCCACACATCATCTACTTTTACAGAAATTATATTTTTGGTTACATCAGTTGGTATACTTTTTTCGGTGTCATCGTACTGACTAGCTTGTACACGAACAACGTGTATGTGCTAAATGTCTGTTTTAAATACATAAATAATTCTTTAGCGAAAGTGAAGGAAATTCTAGTCAATGATGAACCTCATCTACTCAGAAGAGTCTATCACATGCAGAAGAATACTATGTTGTTGACGAAGCTGAGGACTCTTAAACAGCAACATCTAGAGATGAGCGAAGTTGTTCAGCTACTAAATAACACGTGTAGCATGCAGATCGAAGCTATGTTCACAATAATGTTCATCGACATTACATTCAATATGTACCACTATTTAGTCTTGTTCAACGAAGTAGGCAAGATGAGATCGTTCTCTTTTGCTCCTATCTTCGCAATTCTTTACATCGTACACATAATTATAACAGTTTCGATAGTTGAAATTACCAGAAGCCAAATGGCAAAAATTGGCTCCAGCGTTCATCGAATTCTTGTACATACTTTCGACGATCAGGTGACGACGGAGGTAAGATGAGACGATTATTTTGATATCGATGATTTATATTCGAAGTATAGAAGAAATATATTGAAATTTTAATCAATGTACGCGATTCTAGTTGGAGTTGTTCTCGTTGCAAGTGCTACAAAAGGGTAACGCGTTCGTGATGAAGGGGCTCGCAATAGATGCAACCCTTTTGGCAAAGGTAATAGGAAATTGGATCAAAAGAGATGAAATGTTTTTATCAACACCTTTTACAGATGGCATGCGGCATTACCACTTTGTTGTTAATATTAATACAATTCTTATTCGTCCAATCTTGTTGAAGAAAAACTTCTGGGTTAATGAATGAAATATGTTTAAGAAATAATTTGCTTAGAAAAATTGATAAAATTAATTCGTAACAAATTTATTTTCTTCGCAATAAAGTGGCATGTTTAATCACGTTAAAAGCATCTTCATAGCACGACGCTTCATAGTTACTTAGCTATTCCAATTATTTATTTACGCGTACGTTTCATTATCGAACTGCACGTCTTCACGCCTTGATAAATGAGTTTCATTATACATAGTGTTTTCGGCTTAAAAACGATAGTCTGTTTTGTGGATTATAGTAGTCTACCTACATTTATGGCTAAGTTTCTTCGGTAACGTTGAATATTTTCGAGACTGCTTAATATATAATGATGTTAACGGCAAAAGTCAAGGAATGTGGAAAAGTGAAGACACGTAAGACATGGGAGTTATTTGGGGCAACAGACTTCGAATCGTTGATGTACCCTTGCTTTCGCATCTGCTGGTTACTCGGATATTTTCCTTACAAATATCAACCTCCACTATACTCACTTTCGAAGCAACGTTTTGCCTTCTCCACGTCTATAATGTTCATCTTCGTATTCTTGTTACTTTTCATAATCTACGAAATCAACATTGGCACGAGAATAAACTACAGCATACCAGAGTCGATTCACGGGAACATGTACGCGTTCTTAGATGGGCTCGTGATCGTGGTGATGTATTTGTTAATTGACGCTCGATTATCGGTGATCCAAAATCTGTCAAGGACCAGCTGTATATTGTCTACAAAGGATTTCAAAGATTTATCTAAGGTGATTCACACGAAGGACATTTTATGTTTTCTATTTCTGGCCATCCATATACCAAACTGTTTTAAGCACAACATTTTCGTGACAGTACGAAATCTTACCAACATATACATAATGATGGCCAACTTTTCCATGGACATATTCTACATAAATTGCGTGTGTATTTTGAAAGATTGCTTCATGAAAATGGATGAATCTATACAACAGCTGAAGAAGCTCCGAATCAATGATAATATGTCGACGCAGACGTTTATGCATCATGAACAGCTAAATACATTGGTGGTGACGAAGCTGAAGAGTTTAGAGGAAAAACATTTGGAAATCAGCGATGGGGTGGCATTATTGAATAATACGTTTATGATACGTATTACAGTCGCAGCTATTATGACGTTCATCGTGGTTACTTTCGATATATATTTCTATATAATTTATTCATACAGTGAATTTCCTGTAAACAACAAGTTCTGGTACAAACCGTATGTCACGCCAGCCGCTTTCTATTTTATCAAGTTTTGGATGATGATTTGGGCGTGCGAAACAGCGACGAATCGAGCGAGAAAAATGAGGACGACACTTTGGGATGTTTTCAGTATTACAAACGATCCATTCGTGAAACGCGAGGTAACAATTTAACTATAGTAATACTATTATTATTAAACTGCGAAAATTCAAAGATGCAAAGATGTTCAGAATGTAGATGTGTAATGTACAGAAATATATAAACTTATCAAAATGTAACCAATAGAATATGTACATCCTATTTCATTAATTGTATTTAAAAAGGGATAAATTTACAGTCTAATTATTGTAGTCATGGTCCGAACAAAATCGTTACGTGATCTGCGGAAAAAATACGTATGTATGAGTACGAAATACGTTTCAATGTTACATTAATTATGAAATTGCAGGTGGAGCTTTTTTCTCTGCAAATAATGCACACGACAAACATATTCACGGCAAAGACATTCGATATGAATTCATCATTTTTGGCAAAGGTAATACGAACACTATTCATGAAGTTTCTACAATCGGTTGATTTATTAACTTTTTCGCGTTCGAAATTAACTTTGCTGCAGTTACTTTAATCATTATCCATTAAAACGACATTTGTTTTGGGTGAAGCTGGTTCTGATTTTAGTACATTTTGTCTTTTTTACAAAACCAACAGAAAATATGTATTATTATTATTACTAGAAATTTCTATCAGTAATAACGAGTGATAAAGAATAATTAGATACAAGATAATTGGTGGTAGAACATTTTTTTTCGGAAGCCCAAAGAAATTCCATCTTGGGCGTGTCAACTCGTTCTCGAAAGAGTTAATTTGATATTGTTAAGATTTTAATACTCTAATAATAATGTGTATTTTTGTAGATCGTCGGAGGTATCGTAATGTACATCTTGATCCTGTTTCAATTTTTATTAAACTACGTTGTGTGCACTCTTCAGATGTAATGAAAGCGAGATCTTTGAAGTGACGTGATTCTGTAGGCATTCTTTATTAATTCTTTGACAGCCTTTTGATCGGTAAACCATAATGGCGGTAAAACAAGCGAAAGAATATTAAGTACTGGAAGTTGATAACATAATCGTCGCTTAGACTAGTGACGTCAAAAGATACGTTCTAAGTAGAGAAATTAACGATAATGTGTAACATCAACGCGCTCCTTTCGACTACCTTCGTGTTTTTGATAAACGATACATACATATATTATTACGACTCACTTTCTCGTCGATATTAATTATGTATCGTCATCTAAGTTGTACGACGAATATAAGAATCAGACACTTACCAAAATAACAGTTCTAAATATTCTGATCAAACTTCTGTTTTAAAATATTGTTATTTTAAATAATGTATTTGTTATAATGGTTCACAGCTGAGAAACCCACGAAGTGAGCACTATGATAAATAGTGCATTATGAATTATTGTAGATTCACCTGGTTTCATCGATTAATTTCAATCAAGATAATGCTGTTACTTCTATATTCCCTGTCAGTCTTTAATATTACGAAACTCCTTTCATTAATGAGTTGCACTATTCTCTAGCTTTAGATGCCGAGTAAAAATGATTAAATTTCATTACTGTTCGACAAACAATACATATAGATATTTTACAGTGAGGCATGTGCTTCTTCGTGCGACAGTACAAAGCACAGTCTCAAAAGTGAACCTAGCCTTCGTACAAAAAATAAAGTTTCTCTTGTTTCATGAGGAAACTAAATTGTACGTAAAAAATTACTAAAAATTATATTGTTCTAATTCAGATCTTTAAAATGTTTCATCGACCGCAGAAACTTGAACAAAGGACAAATAAAAAACTTAAATCATCGTCGTCATACTTCAGGAGTTACACGTCTTTAGTAAGTCCCAGTACCTCCATCAATCGTTTAATGGGATTTTTACCATACAAACTCGAATCATCGAAATTTGTATATTCGAAGTCATACTTTGTTTTCTCTACAATTTCCGTCATTATTTATTTGATCTGCGTAATTCTTTCTCTGTACCAAATCAACTTTTCTTCTGTGCATCTTGCAACACTTGCAAATATGTTACATATGACTCTCATACTTCTTTGTGGGCCTGTGATTTTCATCTCGGCTTATGCCAAAAATCAATCAATGATTCGAGCGATCGATGGTATCTCGAACGTTTCTCGTATACTGTCATCAGAAACTTGTCATAAAATGACTACAAGAATTCTTATAAAAGATATTTTAATCCTGATACCACTAATGTGCTACATTCCAACCACCATCTTCTACGTAAATTTTATTTTTGGTTATACCTGTTGGTATACTTTTCTCGGTGTTATAGTATTAACTAGCTTGTACACGAACAACGTATACGTGCTAAATGCCTGTTTTAAATACATAAACGATTCTTTAGTGAAAGTGAAGGAAATTCTAGTCAATGATGAGCCTCATCTACTCAGAAGAGTCTATCATATGCAGAACAATCCTTTATTGTTGACGAGGCTACGGACTCTTAAAAAGCAACATCTTGAGATGAGCGAAGTAGTTCAGCTTCTGAATAACACGTGTAGCATGCAGATCGAAGCCATATTAACAATAATGTTCATCGACATTACATTCAATATGTACAATTATTTATCCATGCACAAAGAAATGGCCGAGGTGAAATCGCTAACTCTTATTCTTGGCTTTGCGATTTATTACATCGTACATATAATTGTCACAGTTTCGATCGTTGAAATTACCAGGGCTCAAATGCAGAAAACTGGCCGCAACGTTCATCGAATTCTTGTACATACTTTCGACGAGCAGGTGACGACGGAGGTAAGAAGAGACGATTATTTTACTATAGATGATTTATATTGGAAGGAAGAAATATATTGAAATTTTAATCAATGTACGTGATTCTAGTTGGAGTTGTTCTCGTTGCAAGTGCTACAAAAGAGTAACGCGTTTGTGATGAAGGGACTCGTAATAGATGCAACCCTTTTGACAAAGGTAATAGGAAATTGGATCAAGAGGAATGAAATATTTTTGTCAACATGTTTTACAGATGGCGTGCAGCATTACCACTTTTTTGTTAATATTAGTACAATTCTTACTCGTCGAATCTTGTTGATAAGAAGCTTCAATTAGTGAAACTTCTGTATTAATGGATGAAATGTATTTAAGAAATAATTTGCTTGGAAAAATTTGGAAAATTACTTTGTAATGGGTCAATTTTTTTTTCGTAATAAAGTGGCATGTTTAATCGCGATGAAACTCTGTATTATTTATTTACATGTTTCATTATCGAATTGCACTTTTTCGTGTTGTGATGAATGATTTACATTATCCAAAATCTCTTCGTCTTAAAAACAATAGTCGTTTACGTAGGACAATAGTCTATCTACATTCATTCCTAAGTTCTTTCACTGACATCGAATTTCTTCGAGACTACCATTTAATGATGTCAAAAAATACGGCAGAAGTTAAAGAACTGAAGAAACGTAGAACATGGACGTTATTGAGAGCAACAGACTTTGAATTGTTGGTGTATCCTTGCTTTTGCATTTGCTGACTGCTCGGATATTTTTCTTACATGTTCGAACCTTCGGGATACTCGCTTTCGAAGGGCTGTTCCGCTTTTTCTACGTCTATGATGTTCATTTTCGTATTCTTGTTATTGTTCACAATCTACGAAATAAACATTGACACGAGAATAAACTACAGCATACCAGAGTCGATTCACATGTACGCGTTCTTAGATGGGCTCGTGATCGTGGTGATGTATTTGTTAATTGACGCTCGATTATCGGTGATCCAAAATCTGTCAAGGACCAGCTGTATATTGTCTACAAAGGATTTCAAAGATTTATCTAAAATGATTCACACGAAGGACATTTTATGTTTTTTATTTCTGGCCATCCATATACCAAACTGTTTTAAGCACAACATTTTCGTGACAGTACGAAGTCTTACCAACATATACATAATGATGGCCAACTTTTCCATGGACATATTCTACATAAATTGCGTGTGTATTTTGAAAGATTGCTTCATGAAAATGGATGAATCTATACAACAGCTGAAGAAGCTCCGAATCAATGATAATATGTCGACGCAGACGTTTATGCATCATGAACAGCTAAATACATTGGTGGTGACGAAGCTGAAGAGTTTAGAGGAAAAACATTTGGAAATCAGCGATGGGGTGGCATTATTGAATAATACGTTTATGATACGTATTACAGTCGCAGCTATTATGACGTTCATCGTGGTCACTTTCGATATATATTTCTATATAATTTATTCATGCAGTGAATTTCCTGTAAACAACAAGTTCTGGTACAAACCGTATGTCACGCCAGCCGCTTTCTATTTTATCAAGTTTTGGATAATGATTTGGGCGTGCGAAACAGCGACGAATCGAGCGAGAAAAATGAGGACGACACTTTGGGATGTTTTCAGTACTACAAACGATCCATTCGTGAAACGCGAGGTAACAATTTAACTATAGTAATACTATTATTATTAAACTGCGAAAATTCAAAGATGCAAAGATGTTCAGAATGTAGATGTGTAATGTACAGAAATATNATAAACTTATCAAAATATAATTAATATAATTAGTTGTATTTTTAAAGAATGAATTTATAATCTAATTATTGCAGTCATTAGAATCCATTGCAATTGAATCGTTAAAGAATCGTTATAAGTTAGTAAAAGAAAAATACGTGTTAAATATTTTCTGATTGTTACATTAATTATGAAATTGCTGGTGGAACTTTTTTTTCTGCAATTCGTGCACAGAACAATCATATTTTCAGCGCAAACATTCGACATGAATTCATAATTTTTGACAAAGGTAAGATGGAAATCTTTTCATGAAATTTCTATAGTCGGTTAATTTATTAACTTTTTTGCATTCGATACTGCGTTCACCTTAAGCATTACCTATGAAAACAGCAATTGCTTTGGGTAAACTGGTTCTGATTTTAGTACATTTTGTCTCTTTTATAAAACCATCAGAAAATAAGTATTTCTGTTAGTAATAACTGAGAAAAAAGAATTTTTTCCCCTATTTCCAAGAAAATTCAATCCGGAAAGAGTTAATTCGTCCCTGAAAGTGTTAATTTAGCACTATTATGACTCTAATGTGTATTTTTGTAAGTCATCGAAGGTATCACAATATTCATGTTGACTCTGTTTCAATTTTTATTATACTACGTTGTATGCATTCTTCATTCTCAATGAGAGCGAGATCCTTTAAGTGACGTGATTCTGTGGGACACATGTGCTCTTTATTGATTCTTTACTAGTGTTCTGAAAGGCAAACTATGATAGAGATAATAGAGCACTATATCTAAGAGCAACACTGAGTACAGGAAATTGATAAAATAATCGACGCATGCGGCAATGACGTCAAGCAATACGTTGAATGAAGTGAGAAACATATTGTAGTGTATAACTCTGACGTGAATGTTCCCACTTTCGTCGTATATTTTGAAAATGATACATATGTTATTGTGACACAATTTGACTCAATATGTTATTATGTACTAATCATCATTAGTATCAGTAGATATCAGTACTAATTATCATCATCTAAATTATGCAACGACTATAGGAATCAGACAATGATTAAATAATTTATTTGGTACTAAATATTCTAATAAAATTTCTGTTTGAAGATATTGTTAATTTCGGTCAAGTATTTTTCAATAAAACACGAAGTAAGAGGCAAAATCAATAAATAGTACATGATGAACTAATATCACCTGGTCGTATCGATCAGTTTCAATTAAGATAATGCTGTTACTTCTATATTCCTTGTAAGTTTCTAATGTTATGAAACTCTTTTCGTTAATGGATTGCACTATTCTTTTGCTTTAGATGCTCGAATTAGATTCGCGTAGAAATGATTAAATTTCATTATTGTTCGACAAACCATAACATATAGACCTTTTACAGTGAGAGATGTGCTTCTTCGTGTGACAGTGCAAAGCACAGTCTCAAAGGTGAACTTAGCCTTCGCACAAAAAATAAAGTTTCACTTGTTTCACGCGGAAACTAAATCATACGTAAAAAATTACTAAAAATTACATTGTTCTAATTCAGATCTTTAAAATGTTTAGTCGACCGCAGAAAGTTGAACAAAGGACAAATCAAAAACTTAAATCATCGTCGTCATACTTCAGGAGTTACACATATTTAATAAGTCCCAGTACCTCCATCAATCGTTTAATGGGATTTTTACCATACAAACTCGAATCATCGAAATTTGTATATTCGAAGTCATACTTTGTTTTCTCTACAATTTCCATCATTATTTATTTGATCTGTGTAATTCTTTCTCTGTACCAAATCAACTTTTCTCCTATGAGATTTACAGAACTTGTATATAAATTGCAATTTACTCTCATATTTCTTTGTGGGCTTGTGATTTTCACCTCGGCTTATGCCAAAAATCAATCAATGATTCGAGCGATCGATGGTATCTCGAACGTTTCTCGTATACTGTCATCAGAAACTTGTCATAAAATGACTACAAGAATTCTTATAAAAGATATTTTAATCCTGATACCACTAATGTGCTGCATTCCATACAACTTTTTCTACGTACCTTATATTTTTTCTTACACTTGTTGGTGTACTTTTCTCGGTGTTATAGTATTAACTAGCTTGTACACGAACAACGTATACGTGCTAAATGCCTGTTTTAAATACATAAACGATTCTTTAGTGAAAGTGATGGAAATTCTAGTTAATGATGAGCCTCATCTACTTAGAAGAGTCTATCATATGCAGAACAATCCTATATTGTTGACAAAGTTGAGGACTCTTAAACAGCAACATCTAGAGATGAGCGAAGTCGTTCAGCTACTGAATAATACGTGTAGCATGCAGATAGAAGCCATGTTCACAATAATGTTCATCTACATTATATTCACTATGTACAATTATTTGTACACCATGTACAGAGAAGTGGGCGAGGTGAAATCGCTAACTCTTATTCTTGGCTTTGCGATTTATTACATCGTACATATAATTGTCACAGTTTCGATCGTTGAAATTACCAGGGCTCAAATGCAGAAAACTGGCCGCAACGTTCATCGAATTCTTGTACATACTTTCGACGAGCAGGTGACGACGGAGGTAAGATGAGACGATTATTTTACTATAGATGATTACTATAGATGATTTATATTGGAAGGAAGAAATATATTGAAATTTTAATCAATGTACGCGATTCTAGTTGGAATTGTTCTCGTTGCAAGTGCTACAAAAGGGTAACGCGTTCGTGATGAAGGGACTCGTAATAGATGCAACTCTTTTGACAAAGGTAATAGAAAATTGGATCAAAAGGAATGAAGTATTTTTATCAACACTTTTTACAGATAGCGTGCGGCATCACCACGTTTTTGTTAATATTAGTGCAGTTCCTACTCGTCGAGTCTTGTTGATGAGAAGCTTCAATTAGTACAATTTCTGTCTTACTTCTTTCGCAATAAAGTCACATATTTAATCAAGTTAAAAGCATTTTCATTGCACGATGAAATAGCAATCCACATTATTTATTTACACACACATTTCATTATCGAATTGCATTTTTTCATGCTTTGATGATTGAGTTTCATTAGTCAAAGTGTCTCCGTCTTAAAAACGATAGTCGTTTGTGAGAAATTGTAGTCTACGTACATTATTGACCAAGTTCTTTTATTAATGTCGAATTTGTCCACTATTTAATGATGTTAAAAAGTACGGGAATAATCGAGGAACTAAAGAAACGTAGAACATGGAAGTTATTGAGAGCAGCAGATTTCGAATCGTTGATGTATCCTTGCTTCTTCATCTGCTGGTTACTCGGATATTTTCCTTATAGGTACGAACATCAAGTATACTCAGTTTCGAAGGGGCGTTTCGCTTTTTCTACGTCTATGATGTTCATTTTCGTGTGTTCGTTAATAATCACAATCTATGAAATAAATATTGACATGAAAATAAACAGGAGCATACCAGAGTCGATTCAAGCGAACATGTACGTGTTCTTAGATGGGTTCGTGATCGTGGTGATGTATTTGTTAACTGATGCTCGATTATCAGTGATCCAAAATCTGTCAAGAACCAGCTGCATACTGTCTGCAAAGGATTTCAAAGATTTGTCTAAGGTGATTCACACGAAGGACATTTTATGTTTTCTATTTCTGGCCATCCATATACCAAACTGTTTTAAGCACAACATTTTCGTGACCTTTTGGAATTTTATCAACATGTACATAATGATGGTCAACCTTTCAATGGACATGCTCTACATAAATTGCACATGCATTTTGAAAGATTACTATAAGAAAATGGATGAATCTATACGACAGCTGAAGAAGCTTCCAATGAATAATTATATATGGATGCAGACGTTTGTGCATCATAGACAACTAAGTCCATTGTTGGTGATGGAACTGAAGAATTTGGAGGAGAAACACTTCGAAATCAGCGATGGATTGGAATTGCTGAACAATACGTTTATGATACGTGTTATAATCACAGCTATTACGACTTTCGTCGTGGTCACTTTCGATGTATATTTCTATATAATTTGTTTATACAGTAAATTTCCTGCGGACAGCAAGTTCTGGTACAGACCGTATGTCATGCCAGCCGCTTTCTATTTTATCAAGTTTTGGATGATGATTTGGGCGTGCGAAACAGCGACGAATCGAGCGAGAAAAATGAGGACGACACTTTGGGATGTTTTCAGTACTACAAACGATCCATTCGTGAAACGCGAGGTAACAATTTAACTATAGTAATACTATTATTATTAAACTGCGAAAATTCAAAGATGCAAAGATGTTCAGAATGTAGATGTGTAATGTACAGAAATATNATAAACTTATCAAAATGTAACCAATAGAATATGTACATCCTATTTCATTAATTGTATTTAAAAAGGGATAAATTTACAGTCTAAGTATGAGTACGAAATACGTTTCAATGTTACATTAATTATGAAATTGCAGGTGGAGCTTTTTTCTCTGCAAATAATGCACACGACAAACATATTCACGGCAAAGACATTCGATATGAATTCATCATTTTTGGCAAAGGTAATACGAACACTATTCATGAAGTTTCTACAATCGGTTGATTTATTAACTTTTTCGCGTTCGAAATTAACTTTGCTGCAGTTACTTTAATCATTATCCATTAAAACGACATTTGCTTTGGGTGAAGCTGGTTCTGATTTTAGTACATTTTGTCTTTTTTACAAAACCAACAGAAAATATGTATTATTATTATTACTAGAAATTTCTATCAGTAATAACGAGTGATAAAGAATAATTAGATACAAGATAATTGGTGGTAGAACATTTTTTTTCGGAAGCCCGAAGAAATTCTATCTTGGGCGTGTCAACTCGTTCTCGAAAGAGTTAATTTGATATTGTTAAGATTTTAATTCTCTAATAATAATGTGTATTTTTGTAGATCGTCGGAGGTATCGTAATGTACATCTTGATCCTGTTTCAATTTTTATTGAACTACGTTGTGTGCACTCTTCAGATGTAATGAAAGCGAGATCTTTGAAGTGACGTGATTCTGTAGGCGCATGTGTTCTTTATTGATTCTTTGGCTGTCTTCTGTGAGACCATACGCTGTTTACATGCGCGGACACCTGTAATGATTCTGCATTCGCTTGGTTATTTATAAATGGTAAAGCGTGTGTATAAGTGTGATCACTAAATGACGGGATTTAAGCGAGCTCAGTAACTACAATATCGCGAGATAATCTTGCAACGCTTTCTTTTAATTTATGATAATAGGGTATTCTATTCTTAATACTGAATGGTACCGTCACATGGTAACATTGAAATTTCAATGTCTAGAGATTTGATTAAAATTTTTATAAAAGTGACCCGATAGCTTAATATTTTAGATAGTTTCCATGTTCGTCATATACCACAGTTAACATTTAACAAATTTTGAAAATATATTTCTTCTGGTTTAGTGTAACACAATTATGTAATATAGTTACATATCCAAATTTATGTGAAAGGGAATTATAATTTAGTTGCAGTAATTATCAAATAAGTACAAATTTTTTTTTAAAATACTATTGTAGTATCGTGGACAAATGGCCTAAGAAATATCGAGTGAACTTTAAACAATATTGCGAGAAAGTCTAAGTGCGGTTAGGCCAAAAGGGTCTGGAAACTTCAATGGGCCGAGCGACCCATTATTATGCTGTCGATCCTTCAGTCGAATAGTAACTCGGGAAGAAGGCATACGTAATCGTTACCGGGGGGGAAGGGGGGTCGTTACCTGGGTGTCATTACCGGGGGGGTCGTTGCCTGAAAAGTTGAGTTGTGAGCAGACAAGTTGTGAGTCGGAGGGGAGCGCCTCCGCCCGGCCTTTGCATGGACATTGGTGGAGAGGATGTCCGGGTGGGGCTCCTGGCCATCGACAGTCTGTGGACGTTCGGGCCGCACTTCGAGCTCCTGATCCCTAAAGTAACAGCCGCAGCCAACGCCTTATGCGGCCTGCTGCCGAATATCGGCGGGACCGGGGTCGGAGTTCGTCGGCTGTACGGGGGGGGTGGTTCGATCCCATGTTCTTTACGGGGCCCCGATGTGGGCGGAAGATCTGATGGCGAACCGTCGCAGTCTACTCCTGTTGTGGAGGCTGCACAGGACGACCGCCATCAGAATCGTTAGAGGATATCGAACCATATCCTATGTGTCGGCGTCTGTCCTGGCGGCTTCCTTTCCGTTCGAGCTTCAGGCCTTGGCGCCCCGACGGGTGTATCAACACCTAAGGGGCCTGGGTTCGAGCGGGCTTACTCCCCCTGTTGCCGGGCAAGTGGCCTCGGACGTCCGTGAGGAGGCGAGGATGGAGACCTGGGAGCGGTGGCACTCCGATCTCCTCGCCGAGGATGCGGTGCGGGCTCACCGTGGTGTGAGAGCTGTTCTCTCTAATTGGGAGGCTTGGAGGGACCGTGGCGGGCTCCCGCTGACCTTCAGGATGACGCAGGTGCTTACCGGACATGAAGCGTTCGGGAAGTACCTGCTAAGGATTCAGCGGGAGATAACTGACACCTGTGACCAGTGTCAGGAAGAGCAGGACACGGCGCAACACGCGTTGGAATTGTGTCCAGCGTGGGCAGATCAGCGCCGTGTTCTAGCTCGCCATGTGTGAGAGTTTGGCCCCTTCCGCGATCGTGCACGCTATGCTGAGGGGGCAGCGGGAGTATCTCGCCTTACGCTCCTTCTGCGAGCAAATCATGCTTGCGAAGGAGTTGGCGGAGAAAGTCAGGGTGTGACAGCGTCATCCGTTCAGAGTCCCGTACCGCGGGGCTTCGGTCGGTAGCCGCCGTAGAGCTGGGACACCACCGCCGCCCTAGAACGCCATAGGAGTCATCACGGCGAAGGAGTTTCTGGACCTCCTCGAACTTGTACGACAGCCCGTTGTCTGTAGCGTTAGGAGACGTGGTCCCTCCTGGCGGCCAAACCGACAGGTAGGGCTCCCTAGAATATCCGGGGAGTAGACGAAAGAGTGTCTCGGGACACTCCTGCCAAACGTCGGGATGGCCACCGTGGGGTTTTGGTCAGTTTGAGTCCGACACTACCTCGTCGCCTTCTAGAGGGCGGGGATTCCTGTCCGCGAGGATTTCCCCATGTAAAAAAAAAGCAAGTTGTGAGCTGAGAGTCGCGTTGGGAAGAGTCGAGAGTTGAGTTGCCGAGCTGCTATGAGTTGTAAACTATTAGTTGTGAGTTGTGAATTAACTATTTAGTTGTCTTAGTTATAGCATATTCTCAGCGCTTCGGGACCGCAAAGCGGTCCGGTAGGGGAATCGGACTGCCTGGCACTGTGGCTCCGGCGACGAGACGCGGTGTGACATGGCCGCACACCGCTCCATTAGGGGATGTATTGTGCGCGGGGGGGGGCGTGTGTCGCGTACCGGTTCCCGGGCCTCTCTCGATCGCAGCCGGGACGGTCATCGTGGAGATTTTAGTCGGTTGAGTCCGGCACTACCACGCCGCTTTCCCCAGAAGCGGCTTAGTCTCTGTGCGGATTTCCTTCACTTAAAAAAAAAAAGTTATAGCACATTACTGTATTTAGTTCACGTTAAATAATCATCGTTTCCTGTTTAATCCATTGTAAATAGATCTATCAATTAATAAACTTATCATATAGGATAGAAATCCTATATTATTTTCTTTTAATTTTTTACGTGATCGGATTTCTCATTCAGTAATACTTAATTTAAAAAATAATAAATTTCGTTTTACACGTTCTTCAGGTTCTCCCTTTATGTATTTTAAAACGATATAATTTCAATTTTAAGATGGATATATGATAGATAGATAATCCTATCGTGACAGAAGTGTCGTTATTTATTTCCGAACTCGATCTCAACGAGTCTGGAGAATGGAAATGCGGTGCTTAATCACCGTGGAGACGATAAAAACGTTCTAGGCATATGTATTAAAACACCAACGATACCACCAGCTTAAGGGATAAATACCGCACTCAATTTAAATGTTTCTGAATTTATCTTCGTCGACGCGCTGTTGACAATGAACTGTTTAACAGCGATGATTGATATTGTTCTATAGATAAACAGGATCACGAATACAAACCTTGTTAGTCTTTCGTTACGACGTAATTTATCGACTTTAAACTCGTTTATTATCGCAGCAATAGAATTAACAATAGTAAGAAGTTTACGATAAACGATCATATAGCTTGTGGGAATTGCGACCGTTTTTTTAATCTTCCGTAGCTTGTCATGGAAATAAATTACATGTAAGCTACGTATATGTTTAGTTGTTTCTTTACTTTGCATATATGGTGAAATATCTTGTTTACGTGGCTGAGGTTCATGAACCAACAGTTTTGATCATTAGAAAAGCAAGGCGCGAGTGTCAGGCGCGATCACTCGAAGTAGAAATGTCAGTTTCATTGGATACATTATGGGGTGGAGTCGAATCAATCTATTCTCTTCAAGGTTAATGTTGCGACAAGAGATAATACGCGGAAGTAGTAAGAGATACTTTCAACTAAATACTATCACGTATGATATTGATATCGTGAAACGTTCGAACGATGACAATTTCATTGATATTGTTATTCCACGAGAGGATTTTGAATATTTCGTTATATGAATTCACGCGTCTATTTCGTCATTCGTAAATTAATATTAAATCTACCAACGATGGATATTTGTATTACTTCTAATCGTAAGATTAGAGATTTTTCTTTTGTAATATGCACACCACGATATATGGTCCCGTCACGATTCAAATATCTAGAAGTTTTCTTTGCTTTTAACGATGTAACAAATATTTGATACGTAGTAACGGAAGCTTAAAACTATGGAATTACGGTATAGTCGTACGATTTTTTATACTGAAGGTTATTTTAAAGTAATTTTAGCGCTTACTACGAGATGCAATAACAAAAGACACGTGTTTTCGTACTAAAACATATTAATCATGTTGAAAAATGCAAACTTAATGGTCTTAACAGAAAATTGTTCATAAACACTTAGTTTAATTATTAGTCGTAATAAGTCGTTGATCCTTATTTTTTTAAGATCGATATCCTAAATATTTGTTGTATTACGAGAAGCACAAAATTTCTAGCAAAGAGATAAATTATAGACCTGTATAAGAAGATTTACTACGATATTATATTTTCCAGCAAATTATTAAATACTTACTCGTATTAGACACTTTTTTTATCTTTTTAATGGTGAAACAGATACTTATCGCAAAAACGAAGAATTAATTAATTCAATTGGAGCAACGCTGTCTCTACCCTTTCACTCAGAACGAACAACAAAAGCTGCGTCAACAATCTGCGACGACTTTCAAATCTACCATTCCATTTCACACATTGCAAAGGAGAAGTGCAAAAAAAAGAACTTTCTCGTCATTTATCATTTACTTTCTTTGATCAGAACGAAAAATGTTGTACGAGGCAAAGCGAACACTTTTACCTATTGATAACTGTTCGATGCTCTTTGCCAATTGCTTCCTAGTAAGATGACAATTTAATTTCTCTGACGCATTAGATTATATATGAAATATCGTTTCTTTAAATAAAAATATAGCCGAAAATAGTTTCCTCAAAACGTCATATTGTATATGCAATCAAAGTAATTTCCATATGATTCAACAACGGACTTTCCCAACGAGCTTCATTATTCTGCATTTATAAGAATTATCGTTTCTAGAATTTAAATACAGTTCCTTTTTAAAACAGTTGATTTAAGTTTAGCGTTAAAACATTTCCTAAGTGGAATAACGCCAAATACTAAATTTAGATTTTTATTAAATTCATGGCAGATTTTCCAAATTTAAGCTCACGCAAAGAACGATAAGAATATCCTGATTATCGATTGTTATCGATAATCGGCTGTTGCCAATAACGAGCTTTTGATATTTTCGTTATAGATCTGTTTAATACTCGATACATATACGCGATTCAAAACCAAATGTCTTCTTCTTTCAATATAGTCGATCATTAACAAGAAAACAAGACCAAATCAATGGTATTGATTGAAATATACATTTCAGAGAAATTACAGTTCGTATAAAACTCAATAGCATTGTTAACAATATTTTCGAAAGTCACGTGTCACCATCGTGCTTCCTCGAGAATAGAGTTGGCGAGAATGAAAAAATATCGGGCAAGGGCGGCGCGTCTCCGCGGAGTTGAACCCCTGTTAAGCCAATCAGACTTTTAATCAGTGGAGCTACTTTGTTTTGTCTAATTCTGGCGGTAAACAGGCGGTCGATTTGTCGTGTAGGCGATCACGCGACTGCGCGAGACATCGCGCGCTCCCAGACGCCGTAGCGTTGTTAGTTATTACTATGTGACCGATACGCAGTTGTTCAGTGTTGCGCCAACAGCCGCGCGGTAAATGTGCGTGTAAGGTGTTGTTGGTCTGATCGATATATCGAGTCTTGCTCTTTCTATCAGTTAACCGGACAAGTGACAAGATCGACGCGATTCGACAAAAACTTTGTTGTTATATATGGGATTACACGTTTTAAGGGTTGTTCCCCGACGATCGAGTTCTTTCGTGTGTATCGTAATTTTTCGAGGAAAAAATTTGAATGGAATTTAGATGGAAGGACATCGGTCGAAGACGACAGAGAGTGAGGAGAGTTTTATGTAATAAGTGTTAGACTGGAAAAAAATAGTGACCGGCATCGAACGTTAAAGCGATTAGATAAAATACAAGCAGAAAAGCTGCAACACAGTGGTGTATAAAATTCCATGAGACACTGACAGTTGGAAATTCGACGTTTCATTGATACGTGATACGTTATACGTTATACGTATATTCAACGATGCGTTCTGTTTGCACGCTGCGAAGAAAACTATAGGTGTATACGACTATATGTATATAGCGGTATTCCGCGCGCCTTTATACGGTACGATGTGTTCTTAGCTGCTTGATGGGTTTCCTCGGGCGAGAATAAGTCGAGGACGAGCGAAGGAATTATACTAGCTTCGTTTCTACGTGATGAAGTAAGTAGCACACATTTTACGATTTGATTCGCTTAACGTGCAACGGCGTTTGACGCGTGATCGTACACGGGAAAATATCGGCGCCATAGATAAGTTTTGTATGAGAAACAGAATACGCGACAATAGATTTCAGCGAATGAAAAACGATTTTATATTTATAGAACGACACTTTGGACTCGCTGTTCGAACTGGGAAGAGTTAACGAGAATTTATGGCCTTCGAAGATTAGACTATTAGGTAGACAGACAGACTGTGCTTAGTTATCAAACGATTCTCTTCGTTCAGTTTTATCCACGTTTGACGTACGTTCTAGTTATGCAAAGAATACGTATCGTAGTAATTGCATCCGCTCTCTTATGTATCTGTTGATTCATAAACAGAACAAGTTCAGGTCCGGTAGATTGCAAAACAATACGTTATCGAGTCATAAATTGCCCTCGTTTCGCAGATGATCGATAAGATTTCGCGTCAACAACGCCGATTAACAATGCACGGCGGCTTATTTGTTCCATGGTTCAGACAAAAATGTTTTCCAAGTTAGTCTGTGTGTCGTCTGTATCTCGAGAGCAAATATTTTCGTTCGATAGCCGTTACGCGTAGTATTCACGGAATATATCAACGTTCCCAACCGTTCCTTCCTTTTCTTGTTGCCCTACCTGTACATATATTCGATGGAACCCCAGCTTCGTTCAGATCAGTTACGTTACCTGAATCCAATTAATTTGGAACTTTTTTTTATCAACGTGAACTTGATACTATTCACCGTTCTTAATTATTACAAATTCCGACGTGAAACCTTTATGAGTCACGTCATTCAACAACGAGCAATTTGAAATACTTGCTTACATGAATCTGTTGTTGTACTTGAAATATGTCTTCAAGTTGCAAACAAAGTTTAGCTTCTTCCAATTATTTCTTAAATTGAAAGAGACAATGATTGATAAGCAATGTAACGTTATCTCCAGTTTTTTACTTGTTAATTGTTCTAAATTATCAATTATACCTCACACAATTTTGCTAGGTTTCTAATTAACGTAATAATTAAGTTGCGAATACTTTTGCAAATCCACATTTTTATGAAGATAGTACAGTAAATGAGAGATAGGTAGAAAATTTGTTTACTTACTAAACATTATAAGAGATATTGTAGTTTAGACATTTTACATATTTTCCTATCTTTAAATTTTCCATAAATGCATAAGAATCCGTGGACTAATAAATATAAAATTTCACGCATTTATCTTCGATGTGATTTTGCATCCACTTGAATTCGATAACGTTAAATTTGAAATTGAAATACTCGAGTACAAGCATGTTAAATAATTTGAACAAAGCTTAAGCCGAATTCTCATCTAAATTCATATCGTCTATGAGGAAAACACAATGAAGTTTCCGTTTCTCACGAAACCATGCGTGGAAAAAGAACAAGGAAAAAGAACGTGAGTATTTTGGAATGTCAAATAACCAACTAACCGAAGAGGAAGGAGAAAAGAGGAAAGAACTATGGCGTAGAGCGTGGAAGATCGTTTCACGGTTACACTTTCACATGGCGTTCGCTGACCACGACTAACCGTAAAAATAATCCGGATTCGAATCGTTGGTTCACGATTTCCTGGCGGGGAATGCGGTCTCGCCGTGTTGTGAATAAAATTCAATACTCTCTTCGTTTGAAAATCACTTACTTTTTCTTGCCTTCTATTATGCCCTTGCCACGACTATCTCCCCTCTCTCTTTCCCACATTTCTTGGCCGTCTCTCCGGCTAGAATCGGCTGACCTTGCCTACGATAGTCATTGTCACGGTGCTCTATTAGATACGAGAAAACTTTTGCAACCGTGCGGTGAATGATTTGCAAAAAACTTGTTTACTCGTGGCAGCCAGACATATAGTTCGCCGTGTCCCCGCGATGCTAGCGGGTCAAAAGTCGAAGGCAGCACGTGCAAGTCCAATTAGTACGTCTACTGTACGGTTCCTAAATCTATCAAGTTGAAGTTCATGCTAGTAATATTATTTTGTCATCAACGGACACTTATCTATAAAAACGTATACATCTGCACGTACTATTCGAGTACACTTATCGTAATATAATTTAAAGCAATGTTTTAGTAACATAACCTATACCACGTGTATTATGACTTATTATTATGTATGACTTATAATTATTATGTAACGATTAATTTTGCATCTATACTACGTGCAAACAAGAAAATATATACTTATTAATATTTCCTATGCAGAATGGCAAAAGTTATAATTCGTCAAATTTTAAAAGTTGTATTTTCTAATAAGTAATGAAATTTTGGGATGGGCTCAATTCTTACTGTGTCGGACGTTCTTCTTCCTTAGTTACAATTTTTAATGTTATTAGTAAACGACGCAATTAAATGTAATCTGTACTATACATATATCGCATACCATATTTTTAAAGCTTTGATGCATAGAAAAAGTTGCAGCTTATAGTTGTTATGATGATTTTGATATTAATACAGCGTTGTGATTCTTTTTGTCACTTGCTTTATTAGAAGGACCTATAACGACGAATTATTTTATAAGACATATTTTCTCGATTACTATCTATGTTCTATCGAAAAAATGTTTAAATAATAACACAAGTTTTAAAAGCATAAGAACAGCAAGAATGTTAAACGAATACTGTTCTATCTGCGAGAGATTAGAGATCTCTTAATCTGATTGTTTATTTCTAACATACTAGCATTGAACAGGCACAGTTTATCTCCAACATAGGACACAATATTTTACCAGTTTTAACCCAGAGAATCACGATCAGGCCTACTGTGCGTCGTCTTATTTATTATACACTAGTGTCTCGTTAAGTAACAATTGCTAAAGAAACTTGCAAATTATGAATACTTACTAATAAATTTTCTTCTATAACAATGGTATTCTATGGCAATAAAAGCCCCATGCTACAAGAAAATTATTAAATCAGGCAAAACAATTAATGTAAAGGAAAATAAATCTTTATCCATATTTATATGATATGTATGATATTGTTTTATTGTTTTATACACGTGATAAAAGATTGTTCAAATCGTAAAAATGCGTCACCTAAATCTATCACTATGAAGAATCGCTGAATTTGTCGTTTTCGTTATAATATATGTGTAATAGCGATTATCGTACTGATAAAAGTTAATCTAAAATGGTGTAAATTACTTGTTTCGACTCTCAAAACTATCGTCAACTATCCTACTAAAATCTTTATCACAGAAACTGAAAAATCATTTTCACTACTTGTGGATCTTGGGAAAAGTTTGCTAGTTATTGTTTCTCGTTCATTCGACCAGTTAACCCAATATCGCGGAGACTGGTTAGGTAAGATTTGTTCTAACGATATTTAACTCGAGTTATGTAACAAACTTCGTAATATTTACAAATGCGATTGTAAGAGTCGTGTCACGAGCGTGTTTCGTACTGTCGTGAAACGTGATCCTTATATTTTACCATGTTTTGGATAATTTTCTTATCAAACATCGATTTTATTATTGCACAATCGAAACAAATGAAAATCCTTTCGAATCATCGACGTAAATTCTTATGGAATCATGTTTAAGTGTTTTGTTTTGATAATAATCTTTGGTAACTATGTTGTACAATGTAGTTTTGCTGGGCGTAGTATCAGCGTGTTTTCATGTTGCCGAGAGGTGTTGCAACACGGGGTACTGATTACGATATCAGCCTGTTCTTGGATCTTTGATGAATCATTTTTCAAAAGAACATAGTTTATGTTTATCCTACAACTAATACTCTTGATCGTGAAAATCATAAATTTTCCTATAGGCACCTAGTTTTCAGAAAAATTAGATATTCTTAATTCTATCGAGGAAAGGGGGATTTCCACGTTTTTTTTTTTCCTTTTAAAATCCGTTTCACGAAAACGAATCTACATCGACCGGCGATTTCAGGGGAACTATATACAATATTACGACGACCAAAACGACATTTCCCCCTGAATAATAAACAAGTAACTGTTTTACTTGTACAAGCTGTTCCAGAGTTTCACAGTTGAACTTTGTATCCTATGGGTATAATCAAGCAAAGAATATTATATGAACATAAGTCATTTAAAGCTTTATCAATAACCTACGATAAAGATATATGTAATGAAAAGTTATAATATAAAAATATTTACAAGGCACATGATATTATTATTCGTGAAAGCTTTCTACGAAATTCCAAATATTTACTTCTGTAAGAAACTTGTAGTTTTCCAAGTGCAAGAAGTTATGATCTTCGTAGTGCGTGAAATCTGTGCTATCTGAAAAAGACAAAACTAAAGTGTCTTCTCCTTTCTAGAGGCCTAATTGCTTCGTGAAAATACCGCCCCAGTGGGAAACCGGTTGCTTTATTTATCACCATGTTCCATCGATCGAATGGCCGTTACGTCACAATTGGATTTTCCAGGGAGCTCCTTGTTTCTAGGTGCATTTACATAGATTCCCCGATCCACGACCGCTTTGTCATCTGTTATCTCGCTTGTTAGGCGATTCATGTGGCAACGAATCGTTCCACGTGCAAGAGATTCGAATATTACGCCAATTGCCGCCTGTTTAGATGCTGCAGGTCCATCGTCCAGGTCTATATAAAAGTCATCCAGGTTCTATGTCGATAGATCGGTTGTTACCTTCGACTTGGTTTCACTCAGTGTAGGAGGTTCGTCGCTATTTTTGTAAGCGACTCGAGATGACGACTTTCTCGAACAAGTTATCCACTGTGCCCTCTTTCGCGACGTTCAGTGACTCACCAGCCGATGACGATGACGCTAACTATGACGATGCTATTTTTTGACGTGGATGCTGTTCCCAGCCAAGGAAGAGCGACAAAGAAAGAGCGACAGCTTCCGTGACCGGATGTGAATCGAGAATGTTTTACGTGATTGCTTAGAGGCGCCAAGGCAATGTACGTCTTACGATCGAATTCTAAATGGATAGGTTTTCCGAGAAACGATGAATGGCGCCGTAGGTGGTTCACGAAGAGGAATTTTCTTGTTTTATGTATTACAGTGGAATCTCATTTTCTGGAATGGTATTGTGCAATTATGTATTGACTTGGATAGATTTCCCCGAAACCACAGAATTATAGAGAAAAGATGAATAGAGAATCGTAATACACATTGAAATAACATCTATTTATTGGAATACGCATTTAGTTGGATTCGGAACCAGCTATATCGATTACGATAAAGTAGAGTTTGATCGAGAAAGCCTTAGCGAAGAACTCCTACGTTGTGAGAATCGAAAATATAAAATATGAAAGTATAATTCGTAGTATGATAAGAACTCTATTTATTTGAACGAGAGTCGCGTGACAAATAGTTCATATAATAATAGTCCCTTTCTGCTATCTGTGAATTTTTAACTCCTCGAATTCCATTGTAAAGCGATAGATTCTCTGTTGGGATTAATCGAGAAACTAAATACAAATTAAATTAAATAGCTACGTATGTTCATAAAAATCAACAAATCTGCAGAAGATGGATTGGAACAACCTCGCATCGGATTTGCGAAGAGTGGCAAAAAAATAGATGACGTTCCATTGTGGAACGCGTAACTGATTACGTAAGCGGCGAATTTATTCCACGCTTTCACTGATCTGAAAACGTTTTCGGAGCCATTGGAATATAGAGGCAACTCGTTTCGAACCGCGATCGAGACTACGTTAATTCCTCGTAATGGTTGAGCAATGATAGTCGGAAAATTTATGAAGTGGCTGTTATGGCTTGCTAGTTGGCGTGCATAGATAAATACAACATTGCCAGTATGCGTGCTTTTTATCTGGATTAGCAAAGAGAGCGGTAAGAAAAAGTGCAAGTCACTTTTTTCAAAGCGTTTCCAAGAAAACTACTTCCAGCGATCGATATGTCAAAACTAAAAGTTTTTATTACATGCGTAAACAATCTGACAGAGCTATAAAAGAATGCGTGAAATAGACAACTGAGACACGAACGAATTGCTCTTGATAGAGAGTGGATCACGGTGGCTGACGAAACTAGTAGAAAGAGGCGCGTCATCGTCAAACGCAGTTTCTTGCTATCTGTAGGCCAAAACCACGCTATCTCTTTTCGACATTCGACCACCTTTGTAGCTCATCGTTTTATGAAATTACAAAGAAATAGTTCGATATTGAAATCCATACAGGGAAGATACGATGAGCCCATTTTTATCGACCTTCTGGCTTTTATATCATTTGCTGACTAAAAAGAAGAATTTTAATATGAAATAATTAAAAGACAGAGTAATTATCTCCGAAGTAGGTGGTAAATTAAAAATGTTTTGTAAGAAACGAATGTCATTAATTTAATTGTCACGTTTAACTTAATTAACAGCGATCTGCATAGCTAATGTTATTAATGTTCTTTAAATTTTCAGAATGCTGATAAAAACACGTATTTAATATAATAGTTTTTGCATGGAATTGATTGACAATATATTGAATCTAGAAAAACCTCTACTATAAAACATGAAAACTGTGATTTATCATGTTGTACGTGGTCCTAAATCGTGTAAAAACAAATCTTCAAATTTCTCTCTTAACGTTGTAATTTTTTTTATTAAAAACATTTGTGTATAGAATTTGTAACACAGTCGCTAACATACATATAATAGAAAAGTTAAATGTTTCGTCACATTTTACGCGCAGTGCAACGTATTTCTGAATCATTGTATGCGGATGAATGGTACCTGTATCACTAACACGTCCAAAATTGTGTTATTTCAATAAGAAATAAATTGCGCCGATCCAAATATGTTGGACGTATACGTAGTACAGATATATCTCTATATAGATTTCGAAATACGCATAGTCTTCCTATAAAAGCGTATTATAATTACAGAATTAACGAATTGAAGATCACTGACCTCTCATGTGTATGTAATACCAATTAATATAACCGACGGCGCAGCGGATGCTTCTAAAATTTGTTCGACGTTTCATATTGCGCATTCACGCGAAGAGGTATTTACCTCGATGAAAACAAATTTATAAAGTTTAAATACACCATCACTCATAATAACGTCCATAACAGTTGAGAAGTTAATATAAAAAAATGTACCAAAACAGTAGATTAGATTATAGCACGACTAGACCACGAGTCTTGCAAAAAACGGTTGGTAGTTTGCATCATATAAAAGTGTGGCGATCGTAAGTGATTTCTTTTAACCCCTAAACTCCGACACAAACATCGTGACCGATGAAGATGACGTCGTGACGTATATTAACTGATGCTCACGTCGTTTAGAAACGACGAAAGCGCAAGCTGCGCTTCGATGGTGCAACTGTCCGAGTTGCAGGTCATAGATCCGATTTACATATACGTGTGTAACTTATGTACATACATACACATATATGTATAAATACACAGTATGTATACGTAAAACGGTTTGATTGTGGATGGTCGAAGGCATACGTGAGACGCGTGTCAGGGACGACGCGCACGTTTCCCTTGGCTGATTACTACGCTGAAGAAGCGTACTTTTTATAGCCACGTATCGTTACTATAGTTATTGCGGAGATTGGTTACAGTATTCACTAACGTGATCACGCCGATGGTCGTTAAATTGACACCGAGACAACCGCAATTATCGTGTCGCTTGACGATTGGTTTTGCGGTTGATTACCAAGGAACCTTACAGAACGATTCTTCGTCTGGTGAAGACTGAACGAGGGTGTCTGATGTATATAAACCACGACGAATCTAGTTTGGATTCAGTGTATGTCAAAAAGTTCAATAATAACATGCAAATTTCATGGCAGGAACATAAAGGACATATGGGGTATTTATGTAAGTAGGCTAAGTTTGGGAGAGATGGATCTTTGTCTTGAAAAGATTTCTCAGATTCGCGTATTTCTAAAATATCGAGTATTATTATACTTGTCAGTTTGTGGAGATCTCGTCATGTAGAAATCTTAGACGGTTATTGTTTTTCGCAGAATCAAATAGGAATCTTGAAATTCTTGTGAATAAAGTAAAGGTCGTTCAATTTGTTATTTGTCGTAGAACAAAGTGAAGATTTCGATTATTTTCCTCGGTGAGAGATAAAGATATTGAAATTTGTTTTCATAGTTCGGTTGTGTTTCTTTTGTGACGACTCTAGTTTAGATTCAGCGAGGACCAACGAAGTACTTGAAATCTGTCGTTTTTCTTAGAATCTCGAATAGGAATCTTGAAGTTCCACGGTAAACATCATATAATTTGTTCTTTTTTTCTGCAGATAAAAGTAGAAATTTCTCAGAATAATCTTGCAACGTGTTTAAAATTAAATTGCACCGTTGTTACGACGACTCTAATCTAGAATTTAAGTGGATAAACACATTAAAGATTTTATAATTCGTTGTTTTTCTCAGGATAAACTAGAGATCTTGAAACTTGCCACTTTTCTCAGAACAATCTTGCAATCTGTTCAACATTTTATTGCGTTGCATTTATAACGATTCTAATATACAGTTTAATTGGATAAATATGTTACAGATTTTGCAATTAGTTGTTTTCCTCAAGATGAAATAGAGATTTTCTAATTTATCGTCTTCCTCGGAATACAAATGTAACAGTCTCGAACTTCGTTAAACATTTAATTGCATTCTTTCCCAATGATTCTAGTATACTGTAAGAATAGACGAACAAGATAGAAATCTTACGATTCATTGTTTTTCATGCAATTTGTTCAGAATCTAATCACGCTTCTTCCCATACTTCTACGATACATTTCACGAGTATCAAGAATTGAGTATGAGTACAAAAGCACTGTACTACGCGTAAGTAGCTCTAATAAAGATTATTGTTCAGGATTTAGATACGTCATTATCGATATAAACTTGATAAGTTCGTAGGAGGTCGATATACAGAGGCAGAACGAGTAGTCTCCAGACAGATATGTTTTCCTTGAATGTATTTATTTTTCCACTTCGCCAAGAGATGCTTATCAAGGGCAGGAATTTGACACAGTTATAAAAGCCAAGGCTTCCGGATACAATCGGTGTCCTTTTGAAAAACTTTTTGGAATTTCACCATCTACTTTTATAATTACGAGGTTATATTCAAAGGTCGCATGATATCCTAATGAATGTCGCAGCTAGCTGCAATACTGACAAAAACTAATCACCTCCACTTTTTGTAAATTTCTCAATATCATTATCAATATACGTAATTCAACTTGTTCGTTCTTGTAAACTGTAAAACTGAAATTGTAAATTCTGAAATAAATAGAAAGAAATAAATATTGTTTCTCGCTTATATTTCAATTTCTGGAGTTTTATTCATTGAATCGCCAGTCGATCGAAGGACTCGTATCAAACTCTCGACCCTTGTCAAATTAATCAGAAGTGAACTTTATGGTATAATGGAATCGATGTTACAAAAACTGATCTACGTCTTGATTTACTGTCGAATGAAAATTAATCGGTTCTATAAAAACAGTCTTTATCGTTAAGCTCATAACTTCATAATTTCCGTGACATAATTACAGATATACTTACAACGATTGTGCAATTACAATAATACGTTGAATATTTTGCTAAATGAAGTTGAAATATGTTAACCAAAGATAAAAGATACCACGGTATTTCATTGCTTTATTACAAAAAGATAAACATGGACAAAGGTCGTTTTTGTTACGTGTCCTTCAACCGAGCCTCTGAAAAATTCAACTCCATTTTTTATGAATCATTCGAAAACTAAGACCGAGTAGCAGTTATATGTACAAAGAAAAATTATTCAGTACATTAACCTAGATAACATATTTCGAGTTTATCAAAATCGGTGATAGTGTCTGTTCTAAATAATTGCCAAAAATTTCTCTTTTGACCTAAATTACAAACGAGTAGCAATGGTTCGCGTCCTTCGTTCAATTTCGACGCAAATGCTCGTCTGTACGTACATTGCCGTAGCAGGAGGGCTGTCGTCGTGCTGCGTATCTTCTTCATCTATTTATCCCTCCGTGGCTGTGCCACGTGCCGAGATTTCCGCATCGCGTGCCAAATATTTCTCTCATGGGTTGCGTCACGCACGCTGTTTCAAGAGTGCACAACTGCACATGCTCATAATCGAGCACGTTAGCGTCACAACGGACGTTTACCTCACTGGTTTGTCATTCGTCGATCGAAAGCGTCGTCTTTCCCCTTGCGCGAGCTGATACACGCTGCGCGCGAGCGGAGGCCTTGTACACGTTTGCACAAACTAGGCTAATGACCTCCGTCCACCTGCTCTGCAAGAACTGCATTGTCCGTACTTAGCCTTGACACCCTGACGATCGGTCAGCTCGCCTGGCACGCGTGTATACGTGGTCATCAATCCTCAACTATGCACGCGCTCTTTCCAACTATTTTTTTTTTTTTTTTTGTCACTTCAATTGTTTTCCAAGGTAATTCGAGTGGATGGAATAAAATGGAGTTGAGTAGGAAGAAATAACAGGTTTATCCGAAAAATCAGAAAGTTTTTGGAGCGGAGTCGTAGCGGTTGAAACGCCTTCTAGGAACGTTTTGCATAATTCAGGAGTTTAGAGCAAAGCTGGCGCGTGTGACAATACCTTTAATTTAAGAACACTGTAGGTACACTTTAAAAAATCGATACTAACAAATTCTCATATGTAACTAATAAAATGAATGTCTATAGAATTATTTGAACAACAGAAATCTGGATTACCTATGATTTATAATTTGTAGTCTGCCTGTTCACTAACGTTATTCGTTGGTAAATCGCAATAAGGCGCAAGGTATCCAGGTGAAGTAAATTTGTTATACAGGATATTTGAAAAACAAGTGATTAAATTTTTGTGGGAGTTTTGTTCATCGTAAGAATGGAGAATTGTTTAAAGATGCAACTGGAAGCGTTTATTTTTTAAACTAACTAAATATTCTTGGTTTGTAGAAGAATTTAACGAGAATATTTGCGAAGTTCGTAGATAAATATCGTTATTCCTATCTTTCTGATACAAATAAACAGCTGTTTTATGATAATCAGCTGTAAAACCATCGTAAACAAGTATTTTTAATTAAACTATTTTTACTAGATCCTGTCATAAACAGCTATTAACAATCTTGAATATACATATTTTCGTATAATTCATTCTAATTGTATATCGAATAGAATGAGTTTTAAAATTTTGCCTATCTGTCTCTAAAATAACATGTAGATACCATGTTGCCCTTCTTATCTTCCGATGCACAATTTAACATGTTTGCCGAATAATTAATTTTAAACTATAATTCCAGGACAGTAATAAAGTAGTAAATTCTAGGACACTTTCGAAACCTCGCTATTCATTCAGTACATTTTCGATGTTCGGAAAGAAGACTTCCAAAGAGAAATTATTATCATTCGTTCACCTATTTTTTAAAACTTTCTCTAGAAACGTCGTCTTTAATAAATAATTGAACAATATTTTCATCGAATGCTAAAAAAAACCAACGAAGTACCAATGATTACCGGTTTCATACTCGATTGTACTCCACCTTTGAAATTTCGTAAGTCACTTAACCATTACCCTCGAACGAGAAACTATAACTTTTTCACTGGTAATACCCAAGTACCGTATTATCCTAACATTTTTACCAGCAAAAACGAATAGACAATGAATGTCTTCTAAGTCGGATCGAAGCCACCACTTCGCAGTAGTATTTCTAATTATATTTACACGGTTGAAATTAGCGGCTGGGTGAGTTGGCCGGATTCAAGGATACTTTTCGTAAACTACCGAAAATATCTCTACTACGCATCACCGTAACACCTATGGTGTGTAAACGATGACGCATCCTTCCTTAAACATTCAGAAATTTCAACGATTCACAATTGAAGGGTCTGTTGTTACAATAGAAACGAACGTATTTATTTATCGGTTTCCTGACAATTGTGTAGAACGTAGGAAATTAAGCGACATACATACGATGAATATAGTACGTTAGTATAGAGTATAGAAACACGTGATGCTGGTATGAATATAAAACTTGTTTACAACAGAGAGTTATACTTGCCGCTGCAATTCCGTGGAATCAGTTGCAGTTATTCAGAGGGCCTTGATTAATGCATGCGCGACAATCCTTTTCGCCCGAGGGTCGCGATTACAGTTGACAAATATGCTGATTAATTAATAAGAATTTTTTTCAAGTCAGCTTTCCTGCGCGACATGTCCCTTATCGATCCGATGGATCAAAAGGAGAAATAATTTCTTTGCAACGTTAGCGTACATGAAACGCGAATGATTTGAGATATTTTCTTTGAAAGGAAGAAAGAGGAATTTTTATTAACTATTCTCTTTAATAACGTAATATTCGTTGTTACTTATAATTGTGTTTTGCATGTTTTACAATTCGTTTATTCCGTCGCTGTTGAATTTTTCATCCTTGTTATTAAAATATTCCTCCAGCGTATATATAGCCTGGTTCTCAGTATCGAACATTTTTAGAAAAACGTTTTATAAAGGTATAAATAAACTGGTGATCTATTTAGAAAAGACATAGTTGTCTCCATTACAAATCTTTCTACCTGACGATTAATGATCAAATTTTGTAATTATCTGCTATTTTGTAACTATTTGTGGAAATTTTCGACTAAAGCTTTTTATTGACCGAATAGTTTTCATTTGATTTTTGAACATAGGATACGTGAAAGTTTCTGATTCTTTCCAGTCTTCGAGACTTAATATGCTGAAAGAAGCAACGTGATCGGAATTTATTATTGTTTTGAATTCTTATGCTTCCCTTTTCGTCCACATGTTGCTAAAGAGTTTCATACGGTGGAATGTAATAACACGTCAAGTCAATCGCTGCTTCCTTTTGTGTCGAAATTCCACTCGAACGTATCCTCCTCCTATATTCTACGATGCATTGCAGTTTAAGTTACAGAATCGTTTACTGTCTTATAAATGCTAGAAAGAATGTTTCAAATTAAATATATACACACATAAATTCTCTAATCTGTTAAGAAGAAGCGCTAAGTTTTCCAGTAAGATCTTCGACACTTCTACACTTTTTCTAAAATAGAAAATCAGAAGGACTCGTAAAAGTAGAATTTTGACATTGAATACCTAAATAACTTCGCTGTCGGTTCACAAAGAACGAATGAAATTCTGATAGCGCAGACTAAATATCGACCGCGAGCAAGTTCGCACTAATGCGTTTCAATGCTTGTTGGATACGATGAAATTCTCGATTCGTTAAAATGTCGTTTATGCATTTATAGAAAATTTAAAGTTGCAAAAATGTAGAAATATCCAAGGTAGGATAATATAATGAATCAGACAACTGAATTTCATTTCCTTATTTATATTCAGAAACAGCAGAATTTGCATAAATATCCGCGATCCATTTACGTACTTCGATCCAACATTCTGAAATGTTTGTCGTACTGCAAATCGCATTCGTAAGCGCTCACTGCCTTCTAGCGTTGGTGCGTCAGAGGGAAAAGAACGCATGGCGAAAAGGGGTTAATAATAAAAAGGTTAATAAAGGTATACTAATGATTTACCGAAAAATGAGATAAAGACGCTAGTAATAGTGCAAAAACATCAATTTTATCTCATCTTTATTCGCGTTATCTGGTCGCGCCGATGGCCCAGATCAATAAATCGAAACGCAACGTGTTCCCCTGCGAACACTTATCTGTGGATACAACAGGCGTGTGCACGTTTCAGACGTCTGAGAACACTTGGGACAAAAAGAGATACGTCTGGAACGATATTGTTTCTTTAGTCACGAATAATTTGGAAAGCCGGTTTCTTTCGGTGTAAAATGTTATATTATAAGGAATTACTGTTACCTTGGACTCGCGAATTTTAACTATAACTTGTTCAAATGGAAGATTTTTCAATTTAGTTAATATCTAATTATTTATATTTAAATTGTATCGATATTTAATTTACTTAATATTTTTAAATTTAAGTCTTCCAGTTCAGCGGATTGTAATTCTAATTTCTGAATCCACCGTATTAACAACAGTTTCCAATAATTTAATTACCAAAGTTTATCGATTACCGAAATTCAGATTACTAAAGTTTATCGACCACGAAATTCATGGAATGATTTTAACAGCTTCGACAAACAAAATAACGAATATTGACTTATTAGGAAAAATACATAGCCTGAAATTCTCAGATCTTAACAACACATATTTAGGTATTTGTTTTTGTTTCTTCCGCAAAAAATAAATACATATTAATGCACAACTTGGCAAGAATTCTCCTAGCTTTTCTTTGTGCTGTATGTTGATATATTTTTTGCCGAAAAGATTCGCGATCGAACGTCTACAATTCCAAAATGTGAACTTTCATGGCTATCAAAATCACGTCACTCGCAAACACCGGTGGTCAACGGTAAAAAGGTGTTAATTTATGTTTAAATATCGTACGATTTCGATTGCACCCACAAAAACTTGTTTATCAGCTTTGTGGCGTAAAAACAGTTGAGAGACGATTACATCGATCCTCTAGAGCCAAAACGTTGATTCGAGAAATAGGCGAGAGAATATGTCGAGACAGACGGGCAGGCCTTCGACTGTTTTTCACGATCATCGGCCAAAATTTTCGAGTGACCCCGTTACTCGCACGGTCTTTTCAGATTCACGGAAGAGGGCAAGGTTAATTGGTCAACGAGTACATGAGCAACTCTGTATCTACTAGAATTTCCTAAACCAAATCTAGGAAATGAAATATATATAATATATATAATATAATATGTATAAGTCGTTTTTTAGATCTTTTCACATTCGCGGAAATTAACCCTTTTTTTAGCCTGAATTGATGCTTTTAAATAAGAACAGTATTTCGTTTTAAAATTTCGTAGTAAAAAAATATTAGACATATGAGAATGTAAGAAGTTTGAAATAATTCCAATTGGCATAATATCGAACGTTCAGTGCCACAATATGAATTATAAACGCTATAAACAAGTTGTAAACACTGGCTGTCAATTTTTTAAGGAATTTACGTTAAATATGTGCACGATATTCCTGGTTATTATCACTGAAGTGGATATGTATTATCAGGAAATTAAATCTAACATTAGTTATGTTAAGGCATCGTTATCATAAAAATATAAATATTCGCTTTTCATTTTCGGTAAGAACCTGGTATTATTTCAAATTTTTCATATTTTTGCGATTAGAATTGGAACATGAAATACGAGAAAGATAAAAATACGAAAAATTCAGGTAACAACTATCCTAGAAAATTAATGAGAAACAGAAGTTGAATGTGAATATTTTCGCATAAATTGAGTTTTTATTTATTGCATTCGAACAAAGAAACGTTAAAGTACTTCTAAAATTTTTATCTACGTACGCATGTATATAGATAATGTTTGCATTTTTATCTATACTTTACAAAATATCATAGAAAACCCTTGCTAATTCTAATATTAAATAATAATTTTATTAAACTCTATATTTTAACTAAACTCAAACTTTATTAAAAAAGATACTCCTCGTTGTAAATCTCTAAAATTTCTATAGAAATTAAAATTACAAGTTGACCATTTTGATCGTTCTCCTAGTTCCAATACTAAAACAATAAACCTATGAATTAAACTCTGTATTAAATAATAATAAACTTTCTCTTTCCCTCTCCCCCCTCGGTTCCTAAATCAACGAATTGCACTGTGATTTTCGCAATCCAAATTGGCGCTTCACCTCCCAGGTGATTTCAGTAACAGACCTTCGTCATTATCACCGTCTGTGAATAAAAAGCCGGCCGTTTACTTGACTTTGTGTCGCCTGTCGGAGTCGAATCGATTTATCGGTCTTAACCTTGGCCATTCGACGTCGCGTTCTCGCGTAGAGAGGATAGGAGAGCTGGTAGCGCGTGATCGCGAGAAATGCCGGGATTATTGACAGTGTTCTCGTGTCGTTTAGTCGAAAACTGACTAAGCAAATTTGTGCGCGCGTGTATTTACTGGTACCGGCATCGGGTTCTGGGTCGAATCGATTGACGTAAATCGGGTCAGTTGTAATTGACAGAACGCAAGTTTAGTGATAGAAACGTAATGGATTTATGAGGTATCTATGTAAGTAGGCCGATCATAGGAGAGATGGAACTTGTCGTTAAACAACATTTCTCTTTGCTTAAATATTTTAAAAGTACGTACGTACTGAATATCACAATTCGTTCAGCGAACTATCTCTTTTAGAACGTACAATTGTTATGATAACGTGTAATAATATCTTTCTAAACAGCTGTGGAAATAAGTAAATAAAATATCGAATCGTCGTCTATCTTTCCTTTTTGCTGTACGATAATTTTCATTGAAGTTACGTTGTTTTGTTAAATCGGCTTCTCTCCGTGATATGATTAGGATTACAATTTATCTCTTGAGAACAGCGTAACTATGTATCTCTTCGAGCAATAGAGTGACAATATGTAATTCTCGCAATTGCGCAAGCAAATCATTTCTTATTCCCGTTGGAAATTAAAATACCAAAATTTTCTAAAAATTACGTAATATGAAACTCGCAGAGATATTCGTAAAAGTATAGTTTAAAAATTCGTAAGAAGGTCGTAAAAATATGGTCCGAAGTTCAAAAAAATGTTGAAGAAGTGTAATATAAAATTCGCTGTCGATTACAGACGCACCAACAAAGGCAACACATCGCGCATTTGACAGATGGTCTGAGAAATACTTATCTGGTTCCTCTCCCAATTATGGTTCTTACATTATGTACATACGTGTGGTCGATCATCGATCAGACATGTGCCCATTGCCTCTCTTCATTGAGAAATCGCCGGCACTATTTTCAGGCAGCCCGTGCCGCTATTTATCGTTATCGATTAGCGTATACATACACGTACTTATACCGGGCTGTTAAAGCAAACAAGTGTCATTATGACGTCAATCAACGGCAAGTAACAACGACGGTGGGGCCGTTTCGTGCGTACTTTCATGGATATGATTAAATGTTTATCTATATAACACGAAAATGCGCACACGTGCAAGTATTATGCATTTAGGAATAATTACGTGTCATTACGACGAATTTTAACAGCGTACATGAGTTTGATCTTATGAGGTATTGTTGCTCGATAATGGTAAACTGTATCCGGTTCGTTGACTTCCCTTCGTTCATTGATCGTAAGTAGATTATAAAACGCTTGTTACTGTTCGATCCTATCGATCGTCATACGGTTTTCGATCTTGATTGTATTTAATTGTTACTTGAAAAAAAATCCGCTTGACAGTAAAGAATTGATTCTTCTTAATATATTCATGTATACGTTGGCTAATTTATTATCTGATTAATCGTTGCAAAATTACGTAAATTAAATAGTGCTCGCGGAAAGCTTCCTTCTTATATAATAATAAGATACGTACAATATATGATGTCGCTTTGTTGATATTTCGTAACTATTCTTCTTTCACATCTGCTTTGTCACTTATGCCATCTGTTATGTTCTATGAGATTTTGTCATTGAACCTCTAACTTTTTTTTTTTTTTAAGAAGCCTGTTCTATTTATCCGTATGTAAGAGAAATTTGACCTGTCGCTGGAAGAACCTCAATGTGTTTATTACTAAAAGGTATTAAACATACTAAAAGGGGCCATGTGTCGCGGATCCGGCAATCCCAATACCGTATCATTCATCGCTAAATTTACAGCAGGCTCTCGAGGGGTTTTCCCGGGCCGGGAAACTACTTCTCGCTAACGGCCTCCTTCGACGACTAGAGCAGTCATCCGTCTATCTGTTCGCTAACTAATTATTGTTTATTATACTTGACTATACGCAGAAATAGAAATTTGCGTAGTTTGAGTCCCGAGGCTGGTAAAATATTTCAAGTAGATTACGACGAACGACAACGATCCACCTGGAAAGGCCATTCTATGATTTCCATAGTTCATCATGCGAATAACGCGCAATCACTAACCGTGACGCATGCCAACTCGCATCGATGACTCGGTAATAGGATTAGCAATTGAATCGACAGACGCTTGTTTTCATGGAAGAGATTGCCATTATCGTGTCATCGTGTCCATGTCAATATCAGTGAGCATCAACAGCAAAGATCGGAGCGGTTCTCCAAAAACGCTTTCGACACTACCCCCGACAGGAACGGTCGGCAGCTACTCACAATCAGAATCGCATTTGTGACGAGAATGTTGATGCATGAAAATAATTTCGTCATCGCGTATACTAATTGCTCACGTTGTTTATCAGTTGTAATAAATACGAGCGAGGCGTTGCATTTCCGTTAGGAAAAACATTGATAAGAAGGTTGTCTTGTTTTCACTTTCCTCTCCCTTGGCCTCTCGCGTCTCTTTATCAAACCGTTCAACTGATTCCATACACGGTATTTGATGAATGACGTCATCGCGCGATTAGTTTCCGCAGTAGCTTTCGAAACTTCTGTTTTTCGTTGGAGTACATATGTACGTATTTAAAATTTGTAGGCTGGGCAGATAAAATGCAGGAGAATGATTATTTTAGCTCAATAAACGAATGATAGCACTTCTGGCTGCACTAGATAGAAAATATAACAGATAAATATTCTACGGTTTATATTCTACGTTTATTCTACAGTTTCACTTTTTTATTCTATCAAGAGGGATTCTTAATCTTAAATAGAATTTGTCAATTTTCTACTTCTTAAAGAAACTGGGATACAATTCGTTTAGAGCATAGATGTACTCGTGTTTTTCTTTTTATGAAGTGTTAAAATACTGCGTGTGTAACACGTTAAAACGCCGACGAAATTATCGAATTATACCATTTTGGGGGGACTTTTAATAGATATATCGATCTTAATTAAGTTGATTAAGTTTCTTGAACAATCTACGTAATTGACAGAATCGGTCTGATATCTTTTGAGGAGCAAGGTGCATCGTGTATTTCGTCTAACTAAATATATGTCTTACATTAATGATACAGCGATTTCGCTCAATTTAAAAATCATAATTGGCAAAATAACGCGAGGAGACGTCAATGAATAACATATTACGTTCTTGAGAAAATTCAATGAAAGTTGCAAATGATGTACATATGTATAAAGAGAAGTCACTCAATATTCATAAAGTAAATGAAAAACATTACGTTTTATTGCTAGAGATTTTTTTCGTCGCTAAACGCAATAACAACATGATTTACGTGTTAACTACATCCAAGGCACTTGAGTTTTAAATTAAATTACTATTAGTTCCCAAATTGTAACTGTAATACGATGTCCCTGAAGCCAGGCTTAATAACTATTTTTATTAAGTTAACTATGTTATTTGTAATTTAATTTCTCTTTCAGAAATTATGTTATAAAGAAAAATTTTATCACTTTCCCTGCTAGATAGAATTTCCATATTGTAATAGTAACGACAATCGATGAAAAATATTTTTAATATCACATATTATTTTACATATATGTATAAATAATATATAATATAATATAATATAATATAATATAATATAATAATATAACACGTCAAAGGAGTTATATTTCGGAAAGGATTCCTACCAAAAAAAAAAAGAACAAAAACGAAGAGGTCTGGATTGATTTATTCATCAGATCTACTATAAGAACCGGTCATCGTTTTAATTTTGCTTTGCCTATCAAACCGAAATTTGTCAAACAATGAGATCATGTTCAGTCCAACATGTTAGCCACCTGTGAATTCATTCGCATGCATTGGTGTTTTTTTTTTTTACATGGATATGCTTTTCTATGTTATCAGCGTGGCAACAAGGCTAAACGAACGCTCTAGTCGATTGTTGACGTCTCACCATCAAAAAGTAGAAGGTCAACAGTTCAGAATCCCCCCACGTTTCTCGAGGCTTTCCGTGAAATTTCTCAGCTCCGCGATAAACATTCAGCGTGATTTATTGCGTTATAACAGTTTTTCAGTTGATGTTTCTTGATACAATACTAGGGGTGACGTGCACGACGTTTCTGGGAACACTTAAACTTAAAATGTGCAAGTCTCGATGACACGGATGTACGTTAAAAGTTGCGCTATTTGTTGGAATTGTTTTTAGAGCTTGAGAAATTCATGGCTGTCGAAAACAGTCCCATTTAATATTCTCCTCTTTTCGCTCGGCTTTTATCTTTCGTATTTTTCGTCGATTTATAGCGAAACCCGAAGAAGAGTGAAATGCTGCTTCCATCCTTTTTCTCCTTTCGTTCCCTCTGCCGCACGTTCAATTAACTCTACATATCGCGCGGTTGTATACTAATCTTAATGAACGCATTTATCTATTTGTTTGCGTACGTATTTACGTATCCTCGCACGACCAGTGGCGTCAAAGAATCTTCTCTTTTTATTCGAGATTTTACTGTAGGAGTAAATGAGTCGCAATTTACAACTCCAGAATTGAAATATACGATTGTCTTTCTCCCGTTTTGATTTCTATGTGGCGTTTCTCGTAATATCGGTTTACAAGCTTCTACTATTTTTACGTCTGAAAATTTAATGGCCTTTTAACGCTACATAGACAGCTAAAATTAAAACGGTATTCACCTCAGTAAAAGGCAACATTAATTTTGTCAGAAGTACCTATATAGTTTCAATAGTAAAAACTGAAGAAAAATTTCTAACTAAACGAAATTAAAACACTGATCGATCGAGAATACGATATGTTTACTCGTGTAAAACAGTGTTGGCTCTTTAACATCTATAAACGTATTGAATTCTGTGATATTTCGTGGAACTGTGCTGTAAAAGGGATTAGAGAAAAGAAGGCAAATAGTATCCTCAGAAACTGTAGTGTTCTATTAATTTTCTACTAATACCTCTTGCACCATTCCACAACCAACGAAATTTGCAAAAACGTTATACTATATTTTATAAAACATGGCGGTAAATTTTACACTATGAGAAACGAGAAGTGCAAAAGGAAATAACCCCTGGAAATCGCAATGTTTACCTCTAATTTTCTTTTCTAAGACAAAATTCTTTGTTTCACGTCACGTGAGGTGGTCCGTGCGACATCCTTCATTGCCTGACCGTCAAAGGCCCACGTACTGTTATACAGATCCTTAATAAACCTAAGGAACCACCTTAAACAGAATCTTTATTTCTGCAAGTATATTCGGTTTATGGCTAGTCCTTAGAACAGTCCTTAGGTTTATTATTCATTCTTAAAAATCACGGAGGAAGCAGGTAGTTATCTAACGAAAATAGCGAGTATTTACCTAACGAGAAGAGCTAGGTTTTCCCATGAACAAGGACACCCCTCACGTTGGTAGGAGACTCCCTTCTCCTATCTTCATTCATTAACGTTGGCTATAGCCAATTAGTATTGCGGATCATTACCCTCACGAAAGGTGTGAACAACGAATCCGCGTGCTTAGTTCAAAAGGTACACCCATACCGAGTTTTCCTCCGTGATAACACGAGAACGAATTTTACTTGTTCTAGACTTGCTCTCTAGACTTGTTCACACAGTAACATTCGAGTAACAGTCAAAGTTCATCAGTAACAGTTAAAACCAGTGCGAGGAACAGAAGGAGTCAGTAGTCAAGACAGCACAGCCGCCAAGTCGAAGACAGTCAATCGATAGAGTAACATACAGTTAATCGAGTCAAAATCATTCATCACAGCCGCCACTTGGTAATACGAATATTATCAATTCTATATAATATTATCAATGCTATCAAAATTCTTCTTGAGTCTCGTCCGAGTATTCAATTTCGCAACCAAACGGAGTTCGTTTGCCTCTTATTCCTACGCGTTCGTTTTAATGGGAAAATCTAGAGCAAATGTTATTATGTTTACCTTCGATATATATCACGAGCCGTGGAACATAGACGATACTACGTACGTATCCGAGTGGCTTATTCGTTTCAGCTGTTTTACGCTATATCACGCATCGAGAATACGACGAACAAGAGGGTTGGCTGACGGGACAAAATATAAAGGAATTAATCGAATTATTTCCATCGTTCGACCAGTCTCTTATAATGTTTTATTCATCGACGATACATACGGGTCATAGATCGGATCCGGATTATTTCTCCCAAGGCAGTAAATTGCGGGCAAGGTTCACTACGTGCGAAACGTTGCCTCCTGCGTCATTTATCGCCCACTTTGAAATGTCGCGTCGATACACTGGTATTCTCCTTCTTCGTTGCTTCATAATAGGCTACAAGAGTGACGTAACGATGATGAAAATATCTGCGCTAGTTCCGATAAATTGTGATATCGTTGTCAAGTACATACATACGTGGTTCAGCCTAGTTATCAGGGGTGTATAAACTATTTTGGATGGTGAAATTCTGATGACAAAGAAGCGTGTATACTATTTTCATTTCTAGTGTGTGTTATTTGGCCATGTAAATGGTGGCACGCATAGTGCAGTATAGCAAATCTTTACCACTACTTTTTTAAAAACTTTAATACTACTTTTATTTCCGAAATAAATTATGAAAAATGTATATAATCGACTAGTAGAGCTAGTTATATCTTGAATTATAATTTCCAAGAGATTTTGATAAAAAGGTATATTAATTTCGTTTTGAAGCAAATCATTCTGAATTAGGTATAGTAAATACATACACGAAATAAATATGGTGATCGATGCAGAGAATATTTGGATGTCGTGAATCGTAATTTTCAAAATTCTTCCCATTTCAATGAAGAAGTATATTAACTACCTTCGTTTTTGGATTAAATTACATGAAATGCAAATCTTATATGGTATCTCTCGATCGACTATGAATAACATAGCGAATCGCCGAGTGTCGTGAAGGATAATTGTCATGGAATCTCGATGAAGAAGCATGGTACTGCTTTAGTTCTTGGAATAATTTACAGGAAATATAAATTTTTACAATATTCGATCTACTAGAACAGTCCAGCGAATTGTTGGGTACTCTGAATCACAACTTCGGAAGGATTTGTATGAAGGAATTAGTTTTGAATGTAAATTACTCGAAATATAAATGACGACGTTCCTCGATTATTTATTAAAACGAATCGTCGGATGTGTTAAATTATAATTTCCAGATTTCAACAAAAAAAAAGGATAATACTTTTATTTTTAGGGTAAATTACAGAAAATTTGAATAATGATGTCACTCGACCGATTAGCATAACATCATTGGAAGTCCTGAATCATAATTTCTAAAGGATTTCTGCGAAGAAGCACGGCATAAATTATTAAAGATGTAAATGGAAAGCTCGATATTCTGTTTTAGCTGATACTAAATGCATTCATCTTGTCCCTGAGGTTTTATTTTTTGATTGCCTTTTGTCAATTAATAGCAGCTCGCACTATTGTGGGGTTCTCAGGTTTCTCTGAACAAGGTGAAATTGTTTTACGTCACGCACAATTCAGGGTCTCGTTTACTAATAATAACTGAAAATCGATAAACGTACGCAGTTAAAACTAGGATAGAAGGACAGAAATACTCGATGTAGTTGCATATGATTTATTATCGTAGATCGGTAGATGTGTGCAATTAGTATTGTACGTGAATTGCCTCTATGCAATAAAAGAAACCAGAAGCACATTGCAAATTATTCATGTAATCAATAGTAAACATGATCCAGCTTGATTTATCGATTCTAAGATTTACGAGGATTATTTACTGAGTCGTGTAGGTTATACAAACGAATGCGAATTATTTTTACAATCACGTACGGATATTTAACCTCGAGTATTTTATTGATTAATCTAATGAACAATATCGAAGAAAGATCTGCCAATATTCCTTTGTCGATCGAACATTTCGTACATTTGAATTCTATGGTTGGCTTATGGTTGAGCGATTTTCGAAAAAAGTTAACGAATATAAATATTTGCACGAACACCGTAAGCGTTTAGGCCATTGACGAATTTACTTATTTCAACAAATACGCATTCGTTTATTCACCACGTAAATCATTTGATTATCTGGATGAAACATGTTGCATGATGCACAAAGTAGAAGAACCAGCGTCGTCTCTGCTCGTGAATTGACTGTACACGTTGAATATTTAAATATTGTACTAACAATTTGCAAAGTCTAACGTCAACCAAGAGTCGCTGAAAAATTCCTACTTCTTCTAATTTGCCGAAGCTTGTGCCGAGTCTTAAAGATTCGCGTATTTAATTCACTCTTATCCTTTTTAGATAGATCCTTAACCTAATTATATTTTTTAATATTTTGATAAAATCGTCGTTTGAAGTGATCTTAATTAAATTAGTTGTAAAGGGAGAAGCTGTTATAAAGCTTTTTATAAAGTTTCGCTCTAATCATATGTAAAAATCGATGTGTTCTCTTTATGTACAACGTTTATTTATACATATATGAGAAAACGAGTGACTTGGAATGTAATATGCGACAAAGTTCTATATATGGTAATTTTTTACCATACTATACTAAATGTGGCAGTAGAATCGATGGTTCAGTAGCGTATTTAAGAAACAGTTAACCTATTCAGATAAAATTATCCTATTCGCTATACAGAGATCTATATCTTGAACTTGTAAGAGAACATACTTGGCTGAGGAACGTGTCGAATAAAAGTCCAAAGGCAATTGAAGAATAATCTATAAAAGAAAAATTGGGAAAATGCCAAGAATTCCACATAAAATACAAAAAAAAAAAAAAATCCTACAGCAAATGTTTCAAATTCTTGCTTTTAGAACATACATAACTGACGATAGCGTTAACAAATATGAAAGCAAGTATAATAATTGGATATCAATTTTATACATTAAAAGTATCACCGATAAATAAATTGTACACCAGAAGAATTGTACAGAAGAAAAGAATTTTTCAGATATTTACGAACCAATCTGATAGATCCACGATTGTTGATAATCTTAAAGACGACGACGAATTCCGTCGAATCAAACCTGCGCTTACTCAATACACAAATCAATCAATAATCAACGATCAATGATCAGTACTTGAACGGAGCTACAACTCATTGTGTTCCAGGAACAGCTACATTTCACCGAACAGTTTCAACGATATATATGTATTGCTTGAACAACAAGTTAGTCACGGAACATGGTTTTCCACGGAAAGCTATGCAGTCGACCTAGTTCTTCGAAGAAGTTCGAATCGAAAATAAAAGTGACCGAGGTAGAAATCAAGAATGGCGTGTGACGATCAGAAGAAGAAGAAACGGCGCAGTTCATTCGCCCACGAGTTGAAAAGTCAAAGCGCCCGAGCGATGGCTAAGAATAGCACGTGGCGATCATTGCTTCTTGTCACCTTCGTCGATGTCTTGGCGACGCGACACGCGCGTTTCTGCTAAGCTCGTCATTGTAAACAAACGCGGTCACGAAAGAGTCCGAAGAGACGAAACTTCAAAATTATACGATTAGGTTTCTAATAGCGAAGGACGCTTATCTCTAGCCTTCCAGATTATACACGCAAAGGTTAATTTCTATAAAGTGAACTACAAAGTTTTTTTATAAGCAGAGTTCACTACAATTTTCTAATCGTATTCAATATTATAATTACTTGCGATGATTCAATTCTACATTTATGAACATCCGACTGTTTAAGTAACTCGAAGAAGTATTAGGAAATGATCAAAACCTCCAAGAATTAATATTTTATCTGGTACGTTAAACGATATTACAACAACGAGCTCGTAAATTTAATATTAAATCGAATCTTTTCTTATTTATGCGTGTCGTGTCTTTCGATCACTATTTTCATCAATTTCAGCATTCGTATTATTATTCGATAGGATTTGGAAAACTGTAGAAGAGAAGCCAACGTATTTTAATTATTATAACTTGCTATATTAGGTCTTACAAACACCTTTAGCAAATTTTTCCTATGTATATGATACGTCGTAACTTTGCATGAATACAGAATTTCGATAGATTAAATGTTGCTGTGGTACGTTAGATAAATTGACACAACATGAAGTCAGCAGGTGTCTTAATACTTATGAACGAGAGTGTGCTCCTCGGTTGACGTAGGATCACTGCCACTATACGTCGTTGCTATTTATACTCAAGCCGTTGCATTGTTAACTGGACTGTAACCTACGAGACTCAGTCTGAATCTTATTATATCCTACTAGAGAATGTCCATTGAATCGCGGAATGTGCGTCATACTTTGTCAAATTCTTATCTACCTTGGTATGGCAGATGCTTTTGTCGTTGTCCTACTTAAGTTTGATTAGGACATTTAATTTATTTTGTTATATTTGGACATATATATGTAGTGTATTAATAAATATCTATATACAAAAGCGAAAAATCAACACAATTCTATTACATATATACATGTATATGTGTATTTTTTGGTTATGGAAATGCACATTTTTGGCTTCAGGTTGACTTCGATTACATTTCTTGATATCAAATATACGTGATTTGAATAGGATACGTTAGCGGTGTCGCATTTCCGAGATGATACGACGGCAGATAGCTCACTGATATTTAGTCTTACTATAATTTATGACTAGATTGCGGATTTTTATGCATTTATGATGCAAAAACGCACACCTTGCATATAATACGCAAAAGTACATAAAATATCCAGAGTAGAGTATCTATTATAACATTTGATAAATGAAACAAATTTTTATTCAAATTACATTTCTTTAGTTATGTTCATAGAAACAGAAATACATAAATGTAGTATCGGAAAAGGAGGGTATACGCTTGGTCTATTGTATATTTAAGTTCGAGTTTCTCGGGATAGTATAAGTTGTAAGTTTAAGGTATAAACTAAGAAGCGTAAGAGTGCTGGGGAAGAGAGAAAGAGAGAGAGAGAGAGAGAGAGTGTAAGTAAGAGTGTATGCCTTGGGGCGACGCCAAAGCTAAATGAGCAAAGGAGTGGATGCAAGGGTTGTGGGTCAGCAATTTTTGACCTGAGGAGACAGAAGTTGGAAGCCCAAGTTGGGTAAGACGTACGAAGATATTGTAGTCAGTTTTTGTATTGGGTATGGCTTGTACGGATAAAACTAAACTTCAAATAAACCATCTTTTTTTGTCCTTGCTCTAGACTATATTTTGATACTACATGAAAATTCTGCGGCATATTTATGGCTGGGCGGAGAGCTCGATAAAGACGTCGGCACGATGATTGAGTGCATGTTCGGAAAGTCCATAGTCGGTGGACTTTTTTTGGTAACCGGACTGCGGGAAACGCCACCACTCTTACTCAAGTATCATCGATAAGGAGCGATTTAGCTAGAGAGACATTTGTATTAACGCGATTTGTCTTTAATATATGTGTGTATACGTATGTATGTGTCGATGGTATGTTTCGTAAAAGCTTTAGGCGTCAGGAAGTCTGCGAATCTTTGGTTACACGTATATTTATTTATATTTATGTCGCTTCTTTATTTTCGTGATTAATTTGGGAGATGATACACTGCCATTGACATAATTGTTAGTCATATTACGGAAAGACTGTCTTGAACAACATGGAACTTTTACAAAAATAAAACGATTACGAAGAAGCGGATGTTTCATAGTGAATAAAATTAATTTTCCCGATAATTGATTATTTCTACCTTTTAAATATTATTTTGTGGAATTGAAAACTTTCCTAGATAGTTGAGGAAACATAAAAAATTCGTTAAAAGAGAATGTAAAATAAGTAATAAAATTTTGCGAAACTCGGTATAAGTATTTAAAATAACAATGGATTATTCGTTTGTTACAGGAGAAGAAAATCATAATGTTGAGGATTGGATCTCTACTGACCATGCTGGTCTTCATGACCATCATGAAGATCGTCGTCTCGAATCGTTGTTTGGTAACGCGCGAAGGTAAATTTTAGCCTAAATTTTCGTTTCATCTGACCACTTATGAACCTTTTCTCCTTGGTCGCGCTTCACGACCGACTTACAACCTCTATAAGAAATTAATTAGATTGTCAATTGTTTTGGCAGAAGTCAATCCAAAGAGATTGATTCACATGGATGGACAACCATTGAATCTTAACTTTGAAGTGTCTGAAAGAGTCACCCACAGGTTGGCCACCATAATCATGAAAATTTTCTTGACCGAGGTGCTTGGCTATTCGGGAGTGTCTATCTTTGAAGTGGAAGACAAATTCATGCCGAATGACACTTTCGATAGATTGTCTGGCGATATAACGTTCAATAATCCGGAACTGTAAGATATACTGTTTACTCTTGTACTATAGATACTTATCTTTAAAACGAAGATTTATTTACAATTAAATTACAATTTTATGTTATCTTAAATTAATATTTACAATTAAATTAAATAATAAATTAAAGCCCATTACAGCGGAAAATATTTCCTACAATACGTATATATGAATATAATATATTCGTAAAAGATTTCAAGAAGTTGACATATCTATGATTCTTCGGGTTTTCATCGTGTCTTTGATAGGTGCACTTTGCTTCGACTTTTCGAGGACATTTCAATATAGTCTTTCAACTTCGCTAAAACTCTCTTCCTTGAGGAGATTCCATACCGTTTCTTCAGTTTCGCTGACACAGTTTCTTCCCTGAAGAAGTGAACTGAAACGGTCATGAAACGTCGGAACAAAGCGCAATAATCAATGGTATCGAACGAAAACCGAAGAACCGCTACATATGTCGTATGATAAATATAGAGAAAGTTCAAAATTTGAGATAAGTGTTCGAATGCTTTCATGAGCAGCTATAATTTTACAAGGAAATTTCAAGAGATTCGAATTCCAATCCCAAGAGAATTTCAAAGAGAAGCAGTCTGACATTGACAAATCATTAATTTCTTCGAACAGAGTTCCAATGGTGAACATGGAGGTCTGGATTCCGACACATCTGGACACGATGTCGTTGCAAAATTCTCTCGACGTGAAGGAATGCGGATCCATTGCTCCGCCGGGTCATTTCGGCTGGTTCGTTCCCGTTGCGTTATCGAGACCTGGCGACAGTTGGATAATCTTCACTAAACGTGAAACAGCCGCACGTTTCGATGTGGACGAGTTCACGTTGGACAACATTCGAAATTTCACCATAAATCCAGCCACCAAGGCTGACTACTGCCAGCAATCGTTTTGTCAAGATGGCTTGTACATTCCCGAGTGGTGTCAGGGGAAACCATGCGCTCTATTATTGACTAGTTACGGCAACATTACTGACTTTGTCAAGGATCACATCGACCAGTTGAAGTTATACGTCAAAGTGGCCTGGGTGGGGCCGAACTTGAAATACGTGACTGAGACTTTGACCAAGGAGCTGTTGTTTATACGAAATTTAACCCATGATAGGTATTTATTTGGCACATTTCCCAATGAATGAACATTGCGGCTGGTCTCAGTCGGAACTTTTATTTTTACGGAGATGCAGTGTCGCGCAAAAGTCTTGGACTATCGAACAGAAACTTTTTGTTTTTACGAATGACTGGAAGGTGCTTGATATTATTTTCAATTTGACATTACCTTAGAGATATAGATGAGTTATTATCTCGAGACTAATTTCAAATAATTACTATTATTAATGATTTCTATTTTAATGCCGAATAACGTAATAAATTCCGTATCTTTGGCCATTCTATTTTTGACATTATAAAAGCTGGATTTCGTTTTTAACTTTCTTTCCCCTTTTAATTGATATCATACATTTTAAGTGATCTCACACACGATTTATCACACTTGAGTTAGCTTGAATCAGTGATCTATTTATTGTAACGTTTCCAACGTTAATAAGTGAGAAATAGTAAAGAGGTGGTATGCAAATCTTTATTACCATATAATACTACCTAGAAACATTTTCTAAAAGTATACTTAATTTCTATTATAACGTTGATGACCTGAGACCATTGCGTAACACTGTATCCGAAGCACAACACAGGTATTTTGCATAAGATTTTGCGTTTTACGACTAACGATGAGGAAAAGATATAATATAAATACAATTTCGTAAATGTTTTATCGAAAAGTTGCAACAAAAATACGAAATAATATCGAACTGATCTTTTGTCCGAAATAAACATTAAACGAACATTAACAACGATGAACAAATCGAGGAAGATTAATTTTTTAGCCTCAAGATCGTCAGATATCGAGCTTTTTATTTGCGATTTTACTGTAAATTAAAAACTTTATCAGAGAAGAATATACATATATGTATTGTATATGTAAAAACGTGTAATACTTTCAAGGCGGACTAGTCATACATATTCGTTTGTACAATACGTACAATGCGTTTTTACGCTTTATTGAACGAAAAATCATACTTCCTTAACTAACCGATTATCGGTTTTCATTCGTAGAAGATTTCCTTTTTTACTTTTGCCTGTGCCGAGACGATTGTGTAAAAAAAACCTGTGACACCTTGAATTTCCATAATTCTTTCACGATATGCGGCGCTCGTGTATATTTAATTTCCTACACAAGGAAAATTACATCGAGCCCGTTTCGTTATCGTTGTCGAACGAAACGCTCGGCTGATCGAAAATTCGTGTTTACTCGAGGTCAATATTATTTCCTCGATGACCGTGTCGCGCAATAAACGTCGCCTCAAAATAGAATCAGACGCCGAAAACATTTTGTACGCGCAAACATTTTACGTTTCTTTTCGACCGAATTATCGACCAACCGTTGTAGACATCGTCGTCCTGCTTTTATTTGATCGTCTCGAAAAACACGCGTCTCCATTTTACATCTCGTTTCGTATTTGATCGCGTACAAGAAGGCGTATTCTCATTTTTCAGGTCTCTGGTCTTTTTGCATTGGACGCCAAGCAGCGTGGTACCAAACGAGAGGGACTTTGTCACTGTCGAATTCGGCCGTTGTGGCACGACGAAATTAGAAATCGAATGCAAATACGAATCCAACAGGTTAACCAAGCTAGTCTGGAGTAAACTCGAGTACGCCGCGAAATTGGCATTCGAAGCGATTAGTCACGCGAAATTCACACGGGAAATGTACGAAGATCTGATTTATCGCCACAATAATTTTTCTGAAACTGTCCACGAAGAACAAATCGCGTGCGACTGGTTGAAGGACAATCTGAACTATACTCTCAAAGAATGGATGCCGAATACCGCCGACAAGAATATTCTATACGTTGGTGGGATATTTCCTATGAACGAAGCTTTCTATTCAGGGAAATCGATATTAATCGCAGCCAGAATGGCGAAGGAGGCGATCAATATGAACAATACGGTCCTTACAAATTATGATTTTAAAATGTTAGCTAGCGATGGTCAATGTAAGTCGGATATGGTAATGAGATCGTTCATCGATTACATAGTGCTCAATCAATATGATAAGCTAATTGGTGTCTTGGGACCCGCTTGTTCGGAAACGGTCGAACCTTTGGTTGGTGTCTCGAAGCATTACAGAACAGCGATCATCAGTTATAGCGCTGAAGGATCGAGCTTTAACGATCGTACCAAATATCCTTACTTCTTTCGGACTATCGGCGAGAACAAGCAGTATAAGCACGTTTATTTGCAACTGTTGAAGAAACTGGGCTGGAAGAGAGTAGCTTCGTTGACGGAGGATGGACAGAAGTATACGGAGTATATTTCTTATATGCAAGATATACTTAGGGACAATGGAATTGCATTTGTGGCGAATGCAAAGTTTCCAAGGGAACGGGAGGCAGTTGTGATGACTAAGGTAACCATTCTTTTCTTTTTCAATTTGGAATCCTTCAATAACGAAGGTTGTCGCTATATCGCTATAAAATAAAGTATTCGATTATTTACACAATTAATTACACATTTTGACGAATAAACCGCAGTGATATGGTATATTGTAAAGGATTAGACGTATAGAACTTATGGAAAATAACTGTGCATGCATATTCATATGCTATTATGATAATGATGAGTAAAATTATCTATTCGTACGATTAAGATAGAAGGTTAGTCTTAGAGGACATTGAGCAACACTTGTAAATTTATTGAGACGATAATTTTTTTGTCTTTTGTCCTTGGTTTTCTTATCGAAAACGAATTTTAATAAGCATCGATGACATTAATGATGAACAGAATAGCAAAAATTTAATGGCTGAACGTTAGTAAAGTTATAATCTAGTTCTTATCATTCGCTGGACATATTCAAGGAGAGGATTTTGTTTTTTTTAAAGATAAAAATCATTAATTAGTATACTGTTTATATGATAGGCAACAAAGTTTGATAGAGTTATTAAGAATGTTATCATTTCGCAGTATTTGCAAGATCTGAAGCAGAAGAAGGCAAAGATCATCATCGCCGATGTTTATGATCAAGTGGCCAGACAAGTAATGTGCGAAGCGTACAGATTAGAGATGACAGCTGTCCAGGTAATTTTATGAAAAGTCATAACTAAGACTTGTTTGACATAACTTTAAAATATTTGGCGTACATTCGATCAGTTTCGTATACACTTTATGGTGTAAAGTAGTTTGTAGTTCGTCGTATATTTATTGTTAGTTTTGTAGATATGTATTTTCGTTCCTTCTATCTGACTTTGTTTATTGAAACAGCGTTTTGATAATAGTAGCATAAAGTTAACGCAAGAATTTTATCAAAATCACATACACACAAATTCGACAGTTTCTTCATGATAATAATTAATCACAAAAAATAGCCATTCTAAACACATACACGTATTTCATATCTGTAATTGGTTCCTCGTCAATCTCTATGCATAGCAAATAGACAGATTTCAATCCCAATCTATTGATCAATTTGTATTATCATGAAATATCGTAACGTAAATAGTGAAACAACGATTTTACCGTTAGAGACGATTATAGAAAACGACAATTTCAATAAATTGACGCGTTATATATAATACAATTGTTGTTCCGTCACTCTCCTTAAGCTCTTTTCTATCAGTCACAAACTTTACCTTTTACTTTACTTGTGTGGCCGTGACGCGTGTCATTTTATACAATTTCCAAATTCCATGTTTTCTCCTATTCTCGTTCTGAATGTCTGGGAAAACGATCGAATCATATCAAATTTCTAGAAATTTTTCAATCTAAATATACACTATCCAAACTATTGCAAGCTACGGCATCTTCGAAATAGAAAACAATCCATCGAAATCGACTCGTTTCATTTTATAAAATATTCAAAGGCTACAATATCTTACCCTCTGAGTGTCTATGAAAACGATCGAATCATCAAAAATATCTCAATTCCATCATTTTAACTCTATATTTTGGGATTGAAGGGTTACGTGTGGTTTCTGCCTCTTTGGCTTCGACCAGAATGGTACGATACGGACCGATTCAATAAGGAGAACGAAGAACAAGTGCCTTGTACTTCGGCACAAATGTTTAAAGCGATAAACGGCTATCTTGGTCTCTCTCATGCATATTTTGCTCCTGACAATGAAATTATGCAGGAAGGAATAACGGTGCGCCAGTGGCGCGATAATTACGAGAAGTCTTGTCTTAGTCAGCAACAACCACCATCAAATTACGCTGGTTTCGCGTACGATGCCATGTGGACGTACGCTTACGCAATGGATCGGCTTCTCCGCGAAAATCAAAGTTACGTTTTTGACCTCCATAGCGAGCAGACTATCAATCGGATGACGGATATCATCGGTGAAACGGATTTCTATGGGGTACGTAGAAAATAATTGTAATATTTATAACAAATAGTTGTAAATAATTGTAACAGTTGAGAGTACATCGATCGTATTGCTAATCTTTCAAATATGACAGTACCCGCATTTAGGAAGTATCTGCTTTTTCATTCGTCGTCTCATTTAAAATCGGATCAGGTGAAATTAATTTTCGACTTTATCAGGTTTTCGTTGCGACGCTGAAGTAGAATTTTGCAACGGCAAGAGCAAAGATTTAAAGAGAAAATGAAAGAGAATAAAATATTTACCGAGTAATAATGTTAGCGAATTGACAAGTCGTAATTTTACAGTATTTTCTTTTACACAAAACAGAAAAATAAACTGACGCGTAATTTGCAAAATTGCCTTGCATTATGTCTCTTCTTGTATTACTAATTCAGTTACTATTATGCAAAAGATGCCGATAATTCATATCTTCCGTAGAATTCCACTAATAATAACTATGCAAGAATGTCCTGACAATATTTCAATCACGAAAGTATTAGTTTCTTCATATATTATATCAGAAAATTAATTACCATTAGTTTACCATTGAATTACCGTTTAGGTGTCTGGAAGAATCAAATTCTTCGGCGGTCCTTCGAGATACTCTGTCATCAATATCGTTCAGTTCGTCAATAACAAAACTAATCTGGTCGGTAACTTCTATCCTAACGTATCAGAGACAAAGCACGAAGTCGTGGGTGGTACGTTAGACTTAAACGTCTCAGCTCTGGTTTGGTTATCAAATAGTATGCCAGATGATGGCTCGGAACCACCTCAACGATGCGTCATCGCGGGCTTTGCAGATTTCGTGAACGTATCGTGCGAAGTCGCGTTTGTGATCGTCAATTTCCTTGGATTTGGTTTACTGGGGATACTGGTGATCATTGGTTTCATTGTCATCAAGAGAAGGTGAGCAATCAAGAAATTTCACGTATTATAATATATTATAATATACGTAATCTAGACTGTGAATTTTTATGCATCCATTTATTCTAATCTCATTTTTAACAGGTACGAAAAGAAAGTGCGTCTGCACGAAAAATACATCCAGTCTCTAGGTCTAGACTTTGCTCACGCGGACACGTCCGACTTAGATAAATGGGAGATACCTCGGGACAGGGTGGTTATCAATCGAAAATTGGGCGAGGGTGCGTTTGGAACGGTTTATGGTGGTGAGGCGTTATTCCCAGAAAAAGGCTGGCTGGCCGTGGCTGTAAAAACTCTAAAACTCGGAAGCTCTACCGAAGAGAAGTTAGACTTCCTCAGCGAGGTGGAAGTAATGAAAAGATTCGAGCATAAGAACATAATCAAACTATTGGGCGTATGCATTAAGAGTGAGCCGGTCTTAACCGTTATGGAGTTCATGCTTTATGGCGATCTAAAGACGTATCTTCTCGCCAGAAGACACCTCGTGAACGATCAGAATTACGAAGACTCGGATGAGATTTCTAATAAAAAGCTAACTGCGATGGCGCTAGACGTGGGTAGGGCTCTCAGTTATTTGGCTCAATTGAAGTATGTTCACAGGTAAATGAAAACTTTCTTTTCGATAAACATTTATATCTCTGTAGATGTATCATTTTAAATTTCAGAATTACCTCCTTCATATATGATTCTATCTTTTTTAATATTCACTTATATAAACGCATATCCTTTTCAAATTCGCGCTACTAACAACTAATGATTTCATATTAACAACGCATGCATACCTACTGAAAATAAAATGTAATGATCGTGTATCGTGTGCAGGCACTTTGATTTATCGTGGCTGCCAGAGAGTGCAATTATCAACACGATAATTATCCCTGCTTTGATGTCACGGGTTAATTTTACTTTTTCAGAGACATTGCCTCTCGTAATTGCTTGGTAAATGCTCAACGCATCGTCAAACTTGGCGACTTCGGCATGACGAGACCTATGTACGAGAACGACTATTACAAGTTTAATCGAAGAGGTATAACTATATTGATTTTATTATAATCTAACAGAAAAATTCACTGGCTTCGATTTCGCAAATGCTGATTAACAAACGAACGATTCTCGTTTTAGGCATGCTGCCAGTAAGATGGATGGCACCAGAGTCCCTGGGCCTTGGAATCTTCACACCATCTTCGGACGTTTGGTCCTATGGCGTCCTCCTTTACGAAATCATTACCTTTGGTAGCTTCCCCTTCCAAGGGATGAGCAACAACGAGGTACTTACTCACGTCAAGAATGGGAACTCGTTGAGAGTTCCGAAAGGAGTCAAATTACAATTGTAAGATCAATCTATTCGTCCTTTAGTCGCATCATACTTAGCCTTTATCGAATTTTGATAATTAAACATTCGAACTATTTTCCTATTTCACAGAGAAAATTTGATGTACTCTTGCTGGAGAACGGACCACACAAAGAGGCCAACAGCTCCAGAAATCGTCGACTTTCTAGCAACGAATCCTCGAATTCTATCACCGTGTTTAGACGTTCCTTTGGCCAGCGTGCAAATCGAGCACACTGGACAACTAGAGATACAGTTAAACGAGAACATCAGAAAGTTTTCGTTATCCTGGCCACCTGAGAACTTTACGACTCGATCATCCACGTCGACATCCAGTCCCGTGGCTATATCCAGTCCTCCTTTGTTGGACATCAATGTTCACGACGACAAACAAAATCAAGACTCGTTATTAGGCACTGGACTCTCCGATGTAGAGAGTAGCAGGCCTCTGTTGTCGAATTCCGACGAGTCTTCGTCGGGTCCGCCGATGATTTTACAAAATTTCAAACGAAAGGACGAACCCGCGCACAGGTACGTCAACATTCAGCCAGGAATGTCGAACAGTCTCGATCATAAAAACGGCGGCAATATTCAAGCGGAGGAGAGAGTAGCTATGCTGTCAGAGAATAGGAAATCGGAGCACGTGTCGATTCTTTGACAGGAAAGGAAGCACGCGATTTCACGACAGAAATCGATGATTCACTTCTATAGGCGCGCCGAGGGCGTACTCGGAAAATATGCGAAAATATCGTATAGGAAAACGAGCGTGTAAATCGGTTCGTGGCCATTGTTGTTTGAATCGAAACATGTGTGTGCTTCCGAACGAACAGTATGGTTCTCGCGATGGTGAATGTGTGGTTTATTCGAAACTTATTTTAGAGTCGGAGAGATGCGCAATTGTATAGGTCGTTTGATTCACTGAAAACTACAATTCTGCCGATTTAGTTATGGTGTATGAAATATACCGTAGGTTCCAGTTACGAAGATGAGAAACGATCAGTTGCAGCAAGCGAAAATACCGGTATGATCCTTTGGTGGACAACTATTTTCGCTCAATCTACATTTGAGACTGATGTAATAGAAAAATTAAGTTACCGAACAGTTAACGCGACAATGCCGAGGATTTCTGAAAAGATCGAAACATGGTTACCTGTATTCGCACATATATTCGTAAAAAATTGAAAGTAAGCTCCTAGAATATCTCTATTTGCTTCCACAGTAAAGATATTTTAATAATCGAATATAACATCGAGCGGAGTATTTCATTATTGGAAGTAGAAATTTCCATTGTTTTCGCTCCGAGTAAGAAATAAAGGAAAAAAGCAAAAAGCTGCTTCGGTTGGATACGTTGTATTTAATGATAATCGAAAGGAGAACGACAGATAAACGGATACAGTATCGTATTTGCGTAAAGTGTTTCGTAAGCAGCATTTCCCTGTCCAAATATTCTCGATACTCGAGATATGTAGGACTTTGTACGATTTCCTTCGAAACAGACTGCATATCTTTCCAAGCAATCGTATCGACGTTTAGATACCTCGTGACGAAGTTGGCGCATTTTTTGAGGACAAAACCGAAGAAAAACAGAGCAATATTTTACACGATAGAACATTAAGCGTTCACGCATGCAACCATGACATTTATATAAAAAGAAAAACGTATTTTTTCTTCTTTATGCGAACACGTTCGAGAAGACAGAAGTTCGTGAAAAGAATAATACGAAATTAAAAGAAGAAAACAAGGAAAAGGGTCCGGTATGTCCCTTTGCGTTCCAAGTATACATATATATTTTTTGACCTATCTTTTATGCAATATATTCGTCGATTAGAGTCGAGAAAAGTGACTGTAGTATAATAACTCGATACTATGAATAACACTCGATCCTCGCTAGGAAAGCAAGTGGAATAGTTACTATTATTATATACATGGTATTACAATTAGTAAAACTATTTATTGACTTAAGCCAAGATACTTTGATCGAGACTTCATTTTTTGTAAAATATATTTCATATATACATATATTGAATTCCTCTGATCGCGTGCTTCATCTTGTCGAAGCAATTTATTTTAGTAAATAACGCGATTAGCGTTATAAAATAACGTAGCTCGAGACGGGTGAAAATTCCTGTTACTTAGGTGCAATAACATTAAACGTCTTGTAGAAACAAGTTGTTAGAAATATATGTTAATATTATATTGATACGATCGATTACGCGTATGGTTGACAAATGAAAGACGAAAGTTTTAACAAAAACGCAAAACAATTGACACTGAGATGTCATAAGAATTCTCTAAGACCTCATCGCAATTTTCAAGAGAAATTTTAATTGAATCTTCTTAAAAATATCTTATTGATCATCCTAACGTGCACAGACGTATACAGGTTGCTTGAATTTTAATAAAGTTCGACCAAAAATGATATTATCCTTTGTTACACGTTGTTACACCACGGTGTGTAGGATATTTCTTTATTAACGAAATATTATATTTATTTTTGTATTTATTAGAAAGTTCGTCGTCATGTCCGTTCTTCGATTACCTTAGGTTAGTCGAAAGATCATACTATATTTTTTAGTTTTGATATCGACCACTTTTTAACAGCATTTTTGCTTTCTTACATATCCAAAGAATATGTTCCTAACGCTTAAATTCGACTAGAATCCAGATATCATGCGATAGTACATAAATGTTATAAACCTATATCATCAAGTTGAATTCTGTTACCAGAAATGACTGAAGAAATCAACATATAAAGTATTTTTAATCTTTCACTCTAATTCCAATTTTTAGCTGCTTCGTATTGTCCATTTCATCGAGTCATAAGATTCTTATACTACGCACGAAATTTTTTATTATTCGTTCATATATCCAGTTTTCGCCTGTATCAAAATGTTGACGGAAAAAGGAAAAAAAGAATCAATCACGTTGCATGTTACATCGTTACATCACGTCGAACACGCTTATCATAGTACTTAGTGATGATAAATTTCTCTTCTATTTTTTTTTCTCTTTTTTTATATCGGGTATAGATTACACGATTATATAATTATTATAACGGAACGCTCGTTTTGACGGAAGTTGCAGGGCTTTTGTTCTACGTCATAGAGCATAGTAGAAGAACAAAATAAAAACTGCAAACTTTTCAGTCCGTATACACGAAGCAAGTGCCTCGGGTTTGGAAAGTGCAATCCTTCCTAAATAGCTTTACACGAGAGAAATTGTTTACTATAATAAAATTATCACGATGTTATTTATTCTCGAATTGTATAGTTGTAATTTTATATTCGTTGCAAACGATGAAAGTACTATTCTGTACAGATGCTGTTATTCCTTGAGAAAATATTTATTATGCCTTCTTGAATTAAATTATATAGAAAACGATTTTACAATTTCTATTTTCTTGCCCATATATTCCTGAGCGCCCTAAAACAATTCGTAAAATTCCTGAGATTCGATCAGCGAAATCGATTCGGTTCTCTATTTTGTTTATTTCTTTTTTGTTATTTCGATCCTCTCTCTCCCCACCCTCTCTCTCAGATAGGATAGTTCAAGAATGAAAATTTAGCTAATATCCTAACAAATTCTAATTATACGTTCTATACAAGAACGTAATTGCTGTCGGTAATACTAGCAATAAAATATACGTTTGAAGAAAAAAATGACAGAAAAAATTTCGAAGAATTACTTAATTTTGTTATCTTAATGTTCAATGAATCGTTAAATAAACATTGAATAATATACAGGGTGTTCGGCTATGTCAGAAAATTTATGGGGTGATTCGTGAAGCCGAAATAAGACGAAAATCAAGAATAAAAAATTACCTTTTCGGCTTTATTTTTTAGTTATTGACAATTAAAAATTGTCCAAAATGTCCCTGCACGCAAGCAACCTTCCTTACAGAAGCGAAAGAGGCTTAGCCTACGCAACGAAGCGCACAGTGATCCTCAAATCGAACGACACATAGGCGGCAGCCTACTACACAACAAAGTAATTAATCTTATAACTGGTATAATTATTAGTAATATAATTACAATATAATAACGGCAATTAATAAGAGCTAAGTAGCTGCAATTCGAACAGCGAAACAGGAATCGAGTGACGATCAATCCTTGTGCTTTCCGCTGAAACTTGAGGTTATCTCGTGTGCGGGGGTGTGTCGTGTAGGTTCATTAGTTCTTCGAGAGATCGCGATCTCGTTCGTTCCGGGCGTGCCGCGATTCTTCTTTTATGGTTTGATTGATGGAGGTTTCCCTTGTTTACCCATTTTTAAGGAAAGCTTATTGCAGTCATGTTAGAATTTATAACTTTATGATGTTTTTAAAACTTTAGTGTCGCGAAAATAGTGTTTTTGATACTCAATGCTGTCAGTAGGGCTACGAATTATTGTGCGATGTTTATAAAAATCGATGTTATCATTATGTAAGATATAAATATTGCGCGATGTACATATGCTTTGTTTTAAATTTGGAAACATTCGTGTAAGCGTTGCGTGGATGACGAATGTTTTGTTTACTGTAGGTAATGTTTACGATTTTTTTTGTAGATAGCTTAACTTTCCGTACCGGCTCGTGTGACCCCCCCTCCTCCCCCCACCACTTTGGAAGTTGCGTAGCGAGATAAAGGTGCGAGGAGTCATTCAGTTGCCTTATTTCTTGTCGGTAACGTGGTTCATATTGAGTCAGGTGTGTAACGTATTCTAACCTATTGGTGACGCGTTTTCGGTAGCGTCGTTTCTTCATTATCTTTTTGCTATCGTTTATATCTCGTTATTAATACCGTTTAATTAATACGCGTTTATTTAACGATTCGTCTAACATTAAGGTAATGAAATTGAGTAGTTTCCTGAAATTTCTTATTTCAGTTTTTCTACAATCATTTATTTACCAAATGATACTGTTACCGGTAGCTCCTATCGTAAGCTTTTGTAATAAAATTTAAGTTTGATTGTATTTTGAATTATTTTATACATTTGTTTTAACTTCAAGTTATTTTTTGTGCAGTTATTGATCGATAACAGAGATAATATAGAAGTAACAGGAATATTAATATATGGACGCAACGACAATTAGTCATCAATCCGATGAATCTTCATGGGAATTTGGTAATGTTTCATTTTAATAATAATATTTTAACTAAGACAGCTGTGTGTGAACAATTCTATTGTCTTCTTATTCGAGCATGGGTAATATTTGATATACAATTTATATTTATGAAATCTTTGAATATATATGAAATCATTCTCTTATTTCAAACGAATTTTTAACGAATTATCGACGAATCGCGATATAGATAATAATTCTTGATAATTTAACGATAGATTCGTGTAGACAGAGTTTGAAACATAGAAATCTTAATAACAATAGCTTGGACTAATTTCGATAGGTATCGTAGTAACATTCACTTATCAAATTCAAATTCTTTTGCTATATTATGTGAATTTGCTACAGTTAACCTCATATACTTGCAATTTTGTAACATAACCTCATAGAGGTGGCGCGCAGTTATTCCAAATACTTCAAAGGAACGTTTTGCGCGCGTTTATGTAGTACTCTCTAAGGATATTTAGTTGTGAATTTTTGAATTCTTGTAAATATTTTTGAATATTTATAATACGCGACTATAGTGTGATAGTGGAGTATATATTTCGTATTCTAATAACGAACATTCACAATATAATTCTTGCGAATGATTGCATTGCATTCACGGCTTCATAAGCATTTGTTCGATATCGAGAAATAATTTATAATTTTCAACTAATATTTTTCATACTTATTCCAATTTCTTAATAATAATCTTTTAAGCGTAAAAAACTAGCTGTATCTTTTAAATAAATGTTCAATAGGAAAAAGAAGAAAAATATCGAAACGATATTTCCCTTCTTTTACACCCCCCTCCGCCCGCTATTACAGAACTTTATTTCCAGAGAATATTTGTGACCGCGCGCAATGCGAGGTTTGTCAGTTAGTTTGTGAGTCAGTGTTTACTACGCTTTAGTGTCTTTTTCAATATTTTCAAATCACGATAGTTTTGATCAAATTCAATCAAATAATTACACGCGACAGTAATAAAATTTTATCAAACAAGTTTGTATGCGATATTAGAGTTCTTGTTCGCCGATCATAATTTAAGCGGTTACGGTAACGTAGTCTTTTATTTTTCTTTTTATAAATATAAATATATTTTTTTGAACATTGGGTTTGGGTATTAGAGTCTGTTACGTCAGGTGACTCTACACAAACCGGACTCCATAATTTGGACAAGATGGCTGCCAGATGTTTACACATCCCTATTGCGGACCCTGAAGAATCTCCATGATTCACCATAAGCCTTAGCATTTTCATGGTTAATTTCCTTCAGACCAAACAAGTATCTTTTTCATTGAAGTATTCTTTAGATTTATTGTCCATTTCGAGAAAATGCTGGAAAGCAGTTTTCCCATGTACGGTCGAACAAGCCAGTGCATCTCTCAAGAGGATAAAACCTCTTCAGGAGCTCAGGAATGTAAGTACTTTTATATGTCGGAGAAGCGCTGGGGTAAGGGCGTGAAAGAAACCTTCGTTGTGATTAAACGTGGTCGTTATGCAATAGAGAAGATATTGACTAGAGCAAGTATGATGGTTACAGATATCGACAAGTAAACGTGGTAATTAGATACTCGAGACGCTAATGACAATGATCCTAAGTTCGATAACGAATCCGCGGTCAACGGGATCGTAGATGTATGCTCTCCCAAAATCTAAGTCCGGATCGTGAGGACGGTACTCTGTTCGTTAGTAAAGTCGCAAACAGGAATGAATCCTCGTCGCGATGGTGCCACCGAGGAAAACTATGACGGGGTGTGCCCAAGGGCATGAGGTCATCGGATTCGTGGAACTATGCCTTCGTTCAGAGGGTGAGGGAAATTGACGTTGCTGTTAATTGGTCAATTTCCACGTCGATGGTTAGAAAAGAATGCTAGCCGCCCTTGAGGGAAAAGTTGCTAATGAGGAGCGTCGTTCGAGAGAAAGTAGGTTTCCCCTATCTTCCCGTAGTTGGGACAAAGACTGTTTTCTGTTTGAAGAACTTGGAATTAACTAAATCTTAAGATTTACAACGGGTCCTCAGGCTAGCTGAACGTGCACTGCGGAAACGCATCGGCATCTGGCGACCATCTTACCCGGAGAACAAGGTCTTTGTTAAACAAACGTTCATCCCTTGACCGCGGCTACGTTGACGACTGGTTGTCGCCTCGATCCCAAGCTCATTGTCACGGATCCCAAATAAGTACACTCAGATTGAATGACAATTGTTTAATTACGGCTACGGTAGAATCTAAATTACAATATTACGGGATTTTCCCAAATTTCCAAAGGAAGGCTCCGGTGTTCCTTCATCTCCGACATATATATTGTATTTCAATTTGTACAACTTTTTGTATTTTGTTTGAATTACTGTTAATTATAAAACAAAAATGATTGATAATTTAGAAAGCTATAAATGTCTTTTTTAATTAAAATAAAATTTGGAAATATTAAAATTCACTGATGTTTATAAAAAATCACTGATGTTTTGATTTCAAACTTCTATATCAGAATTTCAATTTACATACTTACTAGAGTTTATTAGAATTTCGGTCTTTATTATTGCTATTGCTTATTATGTTTATGTTTTATTATAGACACATCACTGTTTCAGCTTCTTCATCTTCTTTGGGAATGTTCTAACAGTGGCTCAAAAGCCAAGAATGTAAGTATCTTTACATATCGTACTTCAATTATGTCTACTCTGTATATTTTTTTTTGAATACTTTTTGTTTAATTGAAATTTTGGATGGTTAGAATCTTCTAAGGTTATTCTTTAATTAAAATAAATAAAGTGTTAAAGTCTTAATATCGAATTATAAAACAAATGACAAACGTATTTAAAGAAATCATTAGATTCTTAATTTCTAGATTTTAAAATTTCATATTAGAGTTTCAGTTTTTATACTTATTGAAGTTTATTCGAATTTCAGTCTTTATTATTACTAATGTTACGAATTTAATAAACTTCTATTTTTCATTATCTCCAACTTTCCAAATAATTAGCAATCACTCATCGTGTTTTATTCTGCAACAGATTTTGCACAATCTCTATTTCTACCATTGGATTTTCAACGGTTCTTGTCTGATGTCAGTCTTCTTGATGGTATTGGTTGGGATGGTACAGTATCGATGGTAACGTTCTCTGTTACTCTGCTTCGAATAGTGAATCGCATGCATTTCTGTTCCTCCGGTCACTTAATCATGCCGTAGGATAACAGGTCCGTATCGGCATGGGTGACTGGTTGTATTATGTAGAATCTTTTTGCGAGCATAGTGACTACGGGTATTTTTTTATACCCGTGAGTAGTAACTTCTTTTTTCATATCTGTTACGTTCGGTGACTCTCTACACAAACCAGGCACACGCCGCGTGCAAGATGGCAAACAGATGCCCACACACCTTTACTGTGTACCCTTAATAGCCTTAAGGACCCACCATCTTGGCATTTTCATAATTGTGGTCTTTCAGAGTAAACAAATATCTTTTATTACAAGTGTTCCTTAAATGTATTGTCTCCTACGGGAAGGAACGAGAAATTTGTTTATTACCACGTTCGGTGTTTTCCTCTAGCAACTTTTTCTCGAGGGCGGCTAGGACCCTTCCTTGCTCACCAACCTTCTTCGTATACAATTTGAGGTAATGACCGTTGCCCTCACTTTCCTAACCAAAATTGTCATTAACAAATCCAATAGTCCCGCGCGCTAGACACATCCCTCATTAGCATCGTCACCGAACTTCACTGACCTTCCATCCTTTGATCAGTCAACATCTCTCTACTAGTCACCAAGTTGCCAAATCTCTTTACTAATCGCTAAGTCGCTAAATCGCCGAACCCATCTCTCGGTTCAGATCTTACTTACGATTTATATCTCTCGCGATACTGTAACTCACTACTTGCAAGTCACTCCTACTACGATCGTGGTCTTGCTCATAACTCTTCGAGTCGAACACTTCTAACCTTATTGTAAACGACATTACAATTCGACATCGTAACCTTACCTCCCGAATCTCTTCGAACATTTATATAATCCGCGAGAAGTTGTTGGAATAAAGAATATATATTCTAACCTGTTAAATTCAGTGTTATACTAATTCAACCACCTCTATTATCCTAACCGAAATAGGGGATCGATCAGCTTGAGGCGTTGATTATCTAATCGTAACGGGAATGTACGACTTCTGTTGACGCGACTTCTCCGCGATCGCGTCTCTCCGCGAACGGTCGACTAAACAATATCTTTATTTATTAATTCAGGATAGGTCTTCTTGCACGTCGCGATTATAATAATTAGTTTTTAAATAGTTAGTTTAAATGTTTACATTTGATAATATATTCATGGTACTTATAAATATGTATATTAGTATTCGGTATAAATATTTGCACAAGGCAAATATCTACACGAATATATATGTATGACATAAATGTACTTGATTTGATCTGAGACAATGAATTCTAGTATGAATAAGAGATTGAAGTGATCTCGTTTGAGCATTTTGTAGTGGAGAAATTGGATGCCCTCCGATTTCGTTGCTATGAAAGATGCAATTGTCACTCACTGATAATAAAGACACATACAATATACGATACAATAAATAATCTTTAATTTAATCTTCTATTTTATAACAACATTAAGTCACATTCATTAATTTGGCTTTAGATATTATAAACTTTAATAGAATTTAAAATATGAATTGAAATTCATTTTTTTTCGTACAAGAATGTGTGAAATTTTACGTGCAAGAAGAAACTTCGCGCTAGGCAGATTTTTTAATCAAAGCGATAATTTTGTACACTGCTTCTGCATTTTCGAAAATGTGCTTTGACGAAGAGATTGCCTGAGATTATTTCTATCTTGGCAATACATTTAGAGTCAATTATCCCATTTCATCGAGTCTTGGTCTTTTTTCAATCTATGTTACTTTTTTCGTAATATTAAAATTTCAGTAATTTATTAAATCAATAAAGTAGAGTTATCATAATTTTAAACGAAGTAATAAAATATACAATAAAAAATACATTAGTCCGTTAAATAGAAATTAGACAAACTAGTCATCTTTTTAGATCAGGATTTTCAGATTTAACCTTTTCCATGCCCATTGTCAGGATCTCATTCACGTGCCCAGGTGCTACTTGAATAGGAGAAAGACATTGGGTACGATTACCATAACTAATGCAAAATTTCTCAGCGAGTGACGATGTGTTAGTGTATCGCGCACGACGTATTTTCCATATTTTGTGTGTGTGTGTGTCTCTGTGTGTGTGTGTGTGTGTCTCTCTCTGTGTGTGTGTGTGTGTGTCTCTGTGTGTGTGTGTGTGTGTGTGTGTAGTTAGGTTGTGGAATTGCGTCGTTTTTCTCATTCGCTACAACTTCAAATATTAAATATGTTGAGACATATATCAATTCATTTTATGTATCAATACAATAACAATTTCTGATAATATCATCCACACGATTAAGTGTAATCACGTTGTTAATATTGCTGTCAATTACAATTATAATTCCAAGTTTACTTACATTTATTTTAACAATATAATTTCTTTACACGTGTTTTATCACGTTTCGTGCAATGGTCACTAGCCTTCGTCAGTCGATTTCAGGAAATTTTTTTTTTATTTTTAAATAAATCATTTTACAATTTGTCCATTAGGACATTTGGTAAAATATTATAGTTTGGGTTTTGATGAAATATAGCATGTGGATGGTTACCCCTAGCGGGACTCCATCTTCCAGGTTGTTTATTGTTCTATTGTGAGGTCTGCAGGATGCTTCTTCTTCAGTCTTCTTTCTATTATTGTTTTATTCCTTTCAGCAACCAGCTGATTTGGGTGTGTTGCAAGTCTTTCTTTATACTTTTTTGCATATCTGGCGATTTCCTCTTTAACTGTTGGAATCTTTAAGTCTTTTCGTATATCTTCATTTCTGACGTACCATGGAGCGTTAACTATTGTCCTTAAGATTTTTGCTTGCTCTGTTTCTATTTTATTTATGTGACTCATTGCTGCCATCCCCCATAGTGGGACTCCGTATGTCCAGATTGGTTTGATTATTGTTTTGTATATATTTAGTTTGTTCATTATGCTTAATTTAGATTTTCTATTGATTAACCAGTACATCTGCTTCATTTTTCCACGTATTCTGTTTGTTATTGATTTTATGTGATACTTCCATGTAAGGCGTGTGTCTAAATGTATTCCTAGATATTTGACATACTTTGTTTGTGCTATGTGGGCGCCATTTAGTTGGATGTCTGGTGTTTTTCCTTTTCTAAGCGTAAATGTTATGTGATTGCACTTACTGGTGTTCGCTTTTATTTGTTTGCTCTGCAGCCACTTTTCAATTTTTGTAATGTGTTCTTGTAATAGTGCGGCAGCCGTTTCTGGATTTGCATGTCTAGTTAGTAAGACCGTATCGTCCGCGAACGTTAGAGTTTTGTTGTTGACAGTTGTTGGTATGTTTGCTGTATAGAGTGTGTGTAATATTGGTCCGAGGACGCTTCCTTGTGGTACTCCTGCCTTGATATCCTTAATTTCAGAATATGCGTCATTTATTTTTACTACAAAGATTCTATTGTTTAAGTACGATTTGAGTAATTTGTAGATTTGTTCTGGAAATTGCTTTTTGATAGTTTGAAGAAGTTTTTCATGGTTAACTTTGTCAAATGCTTTTTCAATGTCAATAAATAGTGCCGTGCAATATTGTTTTGTTTCCAATGCCTGTAAAATTTCATTGACGAGTCTATGCATTTATTCTATTGTGGAGTGTTTATTCCTGAATCCAAATTGATAGTCCGGTATTAGTTTTTCTTTTTCTATTGTTGGTTTTAGGCGGTTATATATTATTTTCTCTAGTAGTTTGGAAAACGCAGGTAGTAGTGATATTGGCCTGTAAGATGCAGTTAAATGTGGGTTTTTGTTTGGTTTGGGTAACATTACGATCTGTGCTATTTTCCATAATTCAGGAAAATGATACGTAAATTAGAGTGTGCATGTTGTATGTTAAGGTCGGGTGTCGCAGGCATCCCGGGACGTCCTCTCTAGTATAGGTCCTTTCCACCTGAGTGTTGTGTGAGAATCATGGGGCGAGTGTGTTGGTGTGCTTGTTTGCCACTTTTTAAATATAGGGCTAGGTAGCATAGATAGAGTATACTTTCTGGTGTATCTGCTAATTATAAGTAGGTAGGGCCAGGCAGGTTGGTACAGTCTCTGGTCGGGTAGGCGCGTTTTCGAGTGACCAACCTGTTTCTGGAAATCTAATTTGAAAAATCGACGGCGAAACTAGTACGAGTAGAGCATGCTCTCGTCTCTGGTTTTGCCTATCGATTTTCCGAATCCTCTTTTTTCGCTTTTATCGCTCGAGCCACGCACATGCGAATGGTCAACGATCACTACTGTGATCGTTGGTCAGTTCATGTGCACTTGAATCAGCTTCCGCGGCTTATATTTTTATTTTACCTTTATAAGTTTCATTTTTCTTTGTGATTAGAAAGACTGGAGCCTAAATTTAAATTTCAGGGGGCATTGCGCCCGAAGAAAGAAGAGGCTATAGCCGGCAAACTGCCATAGAAGAGGGCAATTACTGATGACTCCCCATCTTCTGGGTCATCCAGAGCATGGGAAATCATTCTTGTTACTACTTTGTCACTATGCTCGTTTTTAGTATTTGTAGTAGTTAGTAGTAGTAGTATTTTTTTTCGCCGATGTATATATCGGTACGTCATCACATTGGGCAAATCGCGGTTTTTCTTATTAGTGTCGCGAGAGATTAATTACGGGTTGAATTAGAGTAGCGAAATAATATCGCGGTTTTTTATTTGTGTAGCGACAGAATGATTACGGTTTGAATTTGAGTTGCGACAAAATGATAATCGCGTTTGCTTTAGAGTTGCGAATTATAATATCGCGTTTGTCTTTTGCAATTTTTATTATGAATTTTTACAACTTCTTAGAGAATTATACGCATCGGAATTTATCTTGTTTTCTATTGTTTAAAATTAGATTATAAAAATTTCAGTTTTTAATTAATTTTATAGTATTGCAAATTACAATATCAAAATTGCGTTTACAAAATGCCCAAATTCTCCGACTGCATTGTCGGAGACTGTTCCTGGATCACACGATACAGCTACAAGAGTTGTGCAAGTGTGATCGTTCATCAGTACAAATGACAACATCTTAAACCTAATGAAGATTCTTCAGTGATCTGGAGAACTTTTCCTTAGGTTTAAGAACTTGTAAGAAAGATTCTAATGGTCGCATTCAGGTGTTCATTGTAGGAGAACGAGATCCTTCGGAATACTCTGGTCGGAATGCGTACCGACGGTCGGATTTGGGCTCCGCGGAAGACTTGGCCGAATTACGCTGGGCGATCAACGTGTTAAATTAATTTTCTTCGTTATATTCTGCTTTAATTGTTACCTTTTATGTTAAATGTTTCTCACTTTCGGTAACTTTGTATTATACATATTAAATTCTACATTTAATTCTGTGTTATGATCAGCAGGTATTGTAATGTTATTCCTGTTGCCTATTGAGAGATGTTGCTTGAATGCAGTTCTCATGTTCGCCGTCGATGTAAATCATAGAGGGCGTGGAAAACTTTGTCAGGGTCGTCGGTATTACAGGACGCGATACAAAATTTCATGACATTAGTTCATGCAATTTCCGATAGGTCGCGCCTCTATGACATTTCTATGAATCGTTCAATAAAACTAATAAATAAGCAATCATGAAACCAACACTATAAAAAACGATACTTTCATTTAGAAATAATACCTTTTTTGAAATTTAAAGAAAAATATTTTCCCTGTAATTCGTATCCAACTATACCAACATCCTCCGACGATTATCTTAATTAATAATCAGTCACCGATTCGATTCCATCATCAGCCATCAACATAATTAAAAGATAGTTGGACAAATCATAAGATCTTCCTATTTCCTCACACTAAACAAAATTTCCTTGAATTCGCTGTAATCCTTAAACTCTTTCCATAGAATTTCCACAATAAAATCTCCACAGGACCATCGAAATTAAACGATACGTCCACTGTTAGCGCTCAGATTTGAACGCACTGCGCGCTGTACTGGCGGTTCGATATATAACAAACGGACGGAAGACCATCGTTTTAATTCATCAAATAGCCTCTCCCCCGTCTAGAAATCCAAAGTAAACCGAAAACGAAGGAAAGAAGGAAAAAAGTGTCTTAAAGGTACCGCAAAATTGCGTAAGGTACAAGAATTCCAGAGTGTTCGTGTAAGAGAAGCAAAAAAACAGAATGTCCACCGGCAGAGGGGCCATTAATTTCTCCAAAAAACGCTGGATACAACGACGCACATGCGGGTTCCCTTTTTCGTCGTGGCCAAGATGCCTCCAAAGATCGTGGCGATAAAGGCGGCGCAGTCGGCTCGCGATATTTTCGCCCGAGCACGAACAGGAGGAGAAGAAAAGTCGATCTAGCGGCCCGCTTCTCTAGGTCCCGGATAGATGAAGATAACATCTGACGTCGGCGAACGCAAGCTGCGGGGGGTCCGTTCTCTCGCAACAGGTCTCGTGGTATGTTCCTACCTGTTACGAATGTTCTCGGGGGCCTCTCGTCATTATAATGTTAAACGATTCGGGAGAGGATCGAACGATCGATGCTCGTAGCAGCTGCCAGATACAGTTCTGTCTATAAGTGGAGCAGAAATTCTTTCTTTTTTCTCTTTCTCTTCGATCATTTCAATGTTTTATTCGAACGGAGGCTCGTTGTCCAGCGTGGACACTTCTCCGCGCGCGCGTTTCTTGCACAACGTGCTCCCTCGTTCGATTATCGATTCGTTTCGTAAGTTTCTTGACGTGTTAGATAGGTTTGAAGAATTGGTCGCTTTCAGTTTGATATCTTTGCTCTTAATTTGGTTAGGCAAAGCGGTAGTTTAACACTTTCAAGTGGTAATTATTGCGAGTTTCTGACAGATAGAGGCTATAATCTTGGGTGATAAGCGTTACGTTCTTGCAAGAATTCCTGATTATGTGTAGCGTTTAATAGGAAACTGATTGAAAGTAATTATCTCTTAACCAAGATTACATTGGTATTCACGCTGCAACTCGATGATGTAACTGCTTTTAATTAATCTAAACACCTTGCACCGCGTGCACTCTTAGAATTTCCCTGCAAGTGTCGCTCGATTAAACCAAACATTGATACTTTGTTAATCAAACACCGAAGAAAGGAAGATACCGGTCGTTGTAACTCGGCGATTCATGCACGTTGAATTATCTTCATACCTGTAGTTATTCGATGAGATAATATCGTGCTCCGTGCGAGAGTTGCGCTTTCCCTATCGCCGAAGGTTTACATTGCTCGAATAATTACATTTGAAGGGGCGTGTTCCACGATCGATTAAGCAGGTTCTCGGTGCTGCGACACGCCAAAATTAATTCCACACCGTGTGTTTACCCGATTCCGCGAGGGCCGACATTTATTTCTTTCAGTGCGGTGGATATCATTAATTATTCAACGTGCGTGCGTGACGCAAGTCTATCGCGACACACGTTGTCGTCCAGTGTCTAGCAAGGCCTAAGCATGCCATTATCGCTCGTGATCATTGTGTCACGAGCAAGCGGCAATTACCCCCGCGTTCTCGATTGTCACGTCGTGATAATCTCTTAATCCGATGACATTTTGTCACTGCGAAATTCAATGGGCCTTAAGCCGTGATAATCGTTTATTGGAAATTTGAATCCGTTAAAATTGCCAAAAACTTTTGTACCTTTTCGATGTTAAAACGAAGGTTTCATTATTTTTTTGTATTTTGGTTTTAGTTGAAAGATTGTAGACATTCGAAATTATTACATATTTATTGAGGATATTTTATATTCTATAGTTTGCTGAAATTTCGGGAGAGGAATTTATTTTTTTAAGAATTAATTTTTTATTTCTCAGATATACGAATCGTCTACGTTGGTATAAATTACTTGTAGGATCCTGTGAAATTCAGAGAAATTCTCGGAATATTTTTTATATTCTGTATTCGTCTGAACGTTCAGAATATGCGTGTGTAAAAAGAATAAAATACATAAGAAATAAAATAATAATAGGATAGAATAAAGAGAAGAATAACAATAAATAAATACAAGAATAGAATAATAATAGAATATTAAAGAAATAAAAAAAGAGAATCCATATACTCTACATCAAATTCTTTTGTGTTTTCTATATTCTGCGTTCATCGTCTCTTTATCGCGATCTTCAAAGCTGTCAAAGAGAAACTCAAAACCTCGGCAGCGGAATCAAAAGCGTATAATACCCACACAATCAGAATTCGTGGCGAGTCACACGCACGTTGTAACGCGTGCACGGTTACATAAGATCACGCGGGTGTTCACAGTTATCTGATTGTCTCCGTGGACCTGGCCAGAAGTCGTTTCACGAGAGTTATGCGACCGTCATTACGACGTGGCATGGAAGGGAGTGAAAGAAGGAAAAAAAAAGAAAAAGGAAAAGAAAAAAGAAGAGGAAACGAAAAGAAACAATCAGGAGGAAGAATCGCTATAATTGCGCAAAGGGGGTGCCACGAAACCTTTTTTCTCTCCATTTTCTTTTCACTGTGTATCGTCGACCGTTTCACTCGTATCTTCATAAAACGAAGGCCCCAACATTCCACGTTCGTCTCGAGTTAATTATCCCGGCTAAAAGTCAAGCTATTTAATATCGTCACGCGAACGCGACGCCTCCGTAGTCGAAGTTCGCATTGCGCAACATATAAAATTAATAACAGAAAGTCGCGGCGGTTCTTGCACTTGCGCCACGTTATAAATCTTCTCGCGCCGCACCGTCTCGAATACCTCGCGATCTGTTTGCGTGCTGCCTTCCAAGTGCCAACTCGGATTTGGCATGTCTTTACGACGAATTTACAACGAATAAATCGACCTGCGCGTCATTTTTTTTTTGTTTCTACATCTGCATACGAATATTTCACCGAATTTCATTGTTTAATTATTAATCTGTCGCGTTGCAAGTTGGAAAGATGGATTTTACAAAAGACGCTTTGTAAATGTCACTCTGACAGAAATATATTCGTAAAGCTATTTGGTTCAATCCAGTTTAATTTATTCATTGGTTAATATTCAGATACGTGTTTTCATGACAAACAGACATTTTGTCACTTGTAAGTAATGCGAGCATTTTCTTCGAAGGATACAAAACTATTTGTTTCTGTTTATTTTTATATCAATTTGTATTATGTTATTTTTGTCATAAACATAAGAATCGTGAGAATTATCTCGAATCAATGAGGCCCATTACGTGACTTCACCTAGGTGTGTTAAGGATTAAAATATACAAACTCCTGTACGTAAAGATCCATGAAAATGATTCTTGATACATGAAAATTTTACGTTATCGCGTAGCAACGTACGTTTCTGGAGATCCGAACTCGCGTAACGAATTTCATTCCCGTAATATATTAATATGACGAATAATCTGTTTTTGCCAACGCCTGCCATCGCACGTTTGAATCAGGTCCAGTTGAAACGAAACTAGGAACCGGCTCGTAGATCTGTCAGCTTTATGAACGATAAATATTCTCGAATTGTCTAGTCAGGACGTGTCCATTAGCTGAAAATGCATCTTACTAATGCAGCTGTGTTTTTCGTTTCGCAAAAATTTTGGAATCTGGCAACGAGAGCCTCGTAATTTCAGCTTAATGAAATTCATTCGTCCGCTGTCGAGCTGTTTATGCCGAATAAATTTTGTTTATCTCGCAGTTAGGGAAGGGAAAACGACGCGATTGTGTCTGCCGGTGGACGCGTTAGTCAACGACGGAGATTTCCCAACCTTGCTTCCCTAGAATTTGTAAATCAACACGAAGTGTCTGGTGCGTGTGAGGTAAACGCGTCGCGCGACCTATTCACGCCCACGCTCGTGACCATAGCTGCCACCTATAATTGACTTTGTATTGAGATTTATTTGGTTCGCGGCGATCCCTTAACAAAGATTTCCCCAGGCTTTATTGGCTCATGTTGCGACAGAAACGTACATAGTGACCACCATGGTATGTGTAATTAAACCAACGTCGTACTTTATTACAGCCTTCGCATAAAAGGATCTTTCACTCAGAACCGTGTCAGTGAATTGTTGATTTCGGTGCATGGCCTTTGTTGGAGGAATTATGATTGCAATATCGGTATCAACGGGTTGTAAGGTACAATCGAATAAATGACTTTGTTATCAGCGATCTTAAACGTGTTTTCTTTCATAATCAACTGTTCGGGTTTTCTCGAGCCTTTCCTTTTATTTCTTTTTATTTCCTTTTCGTCAACTATTTCTGAAAATACTTTTAATTCGCCTATATCCCGTTATATTCAAATATACTCTTAGTATAAAAAAGATATAGGCATTGTATCAAAATTGGAACAGACGAAATTAAATAAAACATCGTGTTCGATTTAACGTAGTCGTGTGACGAATTCCAGAATCGTTGGGAGCGAATAACGCGCCCTCAAAATTCTCCACGCGTAATTTCCAATTTTCTAGTTTCTTCGAATTATCTTTATCTGCTCGCGAATGTTCGCGTTGGAAGGAAAAGAAAGGAGGCAGAGTGAGGGAAAATAGAGGAACAGACACGGTCTATTAGAAGATGTGGAATTAGTTCTGCACGTAAGGCAAAGATAATGCAACGTAAAGAGACGAGGCGAACGAAGAGCAAAGAGAGCAAGGCGAGCGACCGGAGGTCGCGGATTTATGACCGGCCGGGTTTTATGCCCTGTTTGTAGAAGAAGCGCATAGATAGAAGATCCCTTGATTATTTCCTAGTTCGCCTTTACGTTTCAATTTAGCTTCTTCGTCTGTGCTTTCGTTTGATATCTCCGACTAGGGAACTAAGAAACAGGGTTTCGTAAATTCTTCGAGTAATCCAACATCGAATTTTTTAGTTTCAGAGATCGATTATGTAATTACCATAATATCGTGTTCTTTATGAAGTTGAAATTATCATTGATAATTTATTAGCGTGTATTTATTATTCCACGACTTAGCAAACAATGCAATCTACCTGCTTAATATCTAATCAAGTATGTTTATAAATGTGTTATACTTCGTTCTAAAGGTGAAACGTGATTTTCTCCGATAGTTACTACGTATAAACTCATAAAATGGATTTCAGCAATGTACGGTTCTTTGCAAATTCTTCCAGAAATATCCGCACAAACAGACAAATACAACAATTTATACGATCAACGATATCTTTTTCATATTGCTAAACATTTTGAGAAACTTTTAATCTATCGCTTGTCTACGCCGTAAATAAAATATCTCATCCTGATACGTATTCATTTCACCAAATGCTCTATACTTGTCAAACGCTTCGTCTTAATAAATATTTCATCGCGCTTCCAATTTAATTATTCCATAAGTGCAACGAACGCTGGTAAAAGTTTCGCGTTGCTCAATCCCTCAAAACAGTCAAGTGTCCGCTTAACCACTCACGATTGTCGCTGCATGAAAAGGAAGAAGAACGAACGTGCAGAGCGCCTCCCCCTCCCGCCACTTGCTTTCATCCTGGCAATTTTTCCAAATTTTTCAGCGTTGTGGTCGTGTGGACGCGTGGGCGTCGATGCTTTCTCTTCCGTTTGTAGAACGCTCTCGGCAGAAGAGGCTCACGGGTGTGCACGGTGCGCCGCCGTGGCGACCGATATAAACGGGAGACAAAACTAATTAGCCAGGATTATTAGAGACAATATGGCAAATTGCGCTTACTCACGGCCCCGCAGCACGATCGTGCGCCGCGATAGACAACACTCGGAGCGTCAGCACGATTCAGTTCATTAATTATACCCGGCTTACGATTACAAGATCGCTTTAATTGCAATTACGCAATCGGCCTCCCGATCGATATATATTGCTCCACGTCGAGCCATGTATCGCTGCAGGCTCCTTTTGTGCCACACGGCCAGTACACACGTACACGCATACACTCGTGCAAATCCTTTTCTTTCGTTCTTCTTTTCCTCTGCACCGAAACCACGTGGATACATTATACACGAAGCTTATTAAAACAACGGATAAAAGGTTCACGTAGGTGAACTCGATGAACGTTGCTAAATGATTCATTAAACAATGCAAGGAACGAGTTTCGATTTTGCACTATGTCTTGTATCAACTGCACGGACCTTTTGGTTTTAGTGGTTTCACTCGTAAATCACACGTGTCGAAACGTTTCTGTTGTGACGTTTATTTTGCTAGTCGATTTACCGTGAAATGTCGTAAAATACGTAATGAGTATCGACAACGATGATTATTATTTATCGCGTACCGTGTGAATTCGTTGAATCAAGACACAGATTAGTTTCACAAATGGTTACATGTTTATATTTTGATATGCGAGACGACGATGTATGTTGCTGACTATCCGTTCTGGGAGTAGTGGTTGTTGACGAAACACAGTCAGCGAAATACAGCGAGACGTGCAGCATCAAATATCAAATGCAATTACAATTGTAACAAATATTTTAAACGTGAATGTCATTTTTTCTATAGCAGACGTTCTATTACGATAATTTAGATTTAGAACAGTTCTTCTCTATTTTCTATTTCTGTTCATTTTATTTGTGGTTCTCGAGTATCGAAAGATCCTGAACTTCAAAGAAACCGGGTATTTTAACAAAAAATCAAATATGCTTGCCTCAAACTTAACAAAACCTCGTACGATAGAGGAACATAGTTAAATTGGAAATTACTCGAAAGATGTTGCAGGATTAAAATTAGCTCGTATCATAATTCTTTTCTTCTACCATATACACGTTACTTTGTCATATCCACGTTCATATCGTTACGATGTACGCTTACATAATCTCGAGTGCAACGTTAACGTTGTCGCAGGACAATACGTCACGTTGGTGGCTCAAATGAGTCAGAATGACCTCTCACCGGCGTGGCGCGGCGTCGAGATCCAGTACCGTGGATCGAATGTCCGCCACCCACGGCCGTCGATCGCCGATAGATCACACCTGATCGTAAATAGATCACTCGCGCCTGTTCTAAGCCTGTAGGCGTACCTTCCGACTCGAACGTTTGGCCAAAGTGATTTTCAACTTTGTCTCGAATCAATGCCACCGATCTCATTATAGATATCCTGTGGAAACGTTGTCTTGCCAGTCGTTTTTCTCGTTTCGTTCTATTTTTCGGTTCGTTTCGATCGAACAATCATTTGCCACACGCACGAACGAGTTATTATACCGAGTGAAGGATTTGCTAATAAAACAGACTAATTAACTTATTCGTCGCTCGTCCGCTCGATGAATTTCAATGGCTCGAGAGCCTGACGTTATCCTTGACGTATCGGAGCCCGAGCAAACTGCTCCAATTAAATCGCAACGAGCATTGATACGATTCGATCGATATAATTGTCCGTGCTTATGGAATGAAACGAAGCGAATTGGTTATTAGAGTACGATTACGAGTTATTAATTCTGCACAGGATAGATAATTTGTCGAGACACTGAGATTTATCTGTTATTCTGTTGCGTAATCAAACCGAGGTAAACGTAGAAAGCTAATCTAACGCTTTATATCTTGAATTCAAAATTTTATTTCAATTATGATTACGATTTTCTCATCCTAGAAATTCTAATGTGTATGCGAGAAAATTTAGAGGTATTTATTTATTGGCAATTTGTTATCCGTTATTCCTAGCGTTTCATTAATAATATTAGTGTAGATTTCAGTTAAAGGGTTTAGGGCGTATAAGAAATTTGTTAAAAATTAATAAAAATCCTGATTCTAACAGGAAGAACCCTTAGACAGAATATCAAAAGTAATGTAGCTATTATCAATTCACTCATCACAATGTAATCAAATTAGACGATTAGATTTTAACGATTGTCGAGGGTGTATGCCGATCGTTGTTCCCGATTGATCCCTCGCGAAATAATGTTTAGTGACACGGTGAGAGTTAGTGAAAATTATTATGCAGCGTTAACGACCTGCGGATAAGGGGATTGTTTACGATCGCCGTAAGTTAGCCATTGTTTGCACAGGAGAGAATATTGTCTCTCTATCGTTTGCTTTATGGCCGTTCTCCTGGTTACCCTCTCTGTGTATTGTGGCACGCCACGAGAAGCCAACCAAGGGAAGAAACAACTGAAGGGAAAAGGAAAGTAGAGGGAGGAGAGGTGAAATCGTGGAGGCAAGAAGTCTATGCTTCTTCGGGATATCGAGAAATCTCGTATCCAGGAACGACGAATAATTCTCTCTTCCTCTCCAGACCTGTGTGCTCCATCGCTGCAATCGATCGACAGAAACGTACACGCGAATTTTTATGCGACACTACGTCGTGGAATTTTAGTTCTCGTTTTTTCTGTCATGTCATGGTCGTTGAGTGAGCTGGCAACAAAGGGGTAGTTTTCGACGCGATGAATATATCCTGACATAACTGAAAGACTTTTATCGCTGGGACAAGGTTGCAATTGCTTGGATTATCGGTGTGATTTATTAAGAATTTTTCTTTAAGAATATCTCGTTTTCGTGCGATTTCAAAGTAGCGTTCAATTTCATACATTGCTGATGTTGAACAACTGGCAAGAAAATTTTGATTCGTAGTCAAAACGGAGATTCTGAAACCTGAGATTGGTTGTGAATTCGTGGTTTGCAACTCTAATCAAATATTTCAGAGGAAGGTGTCGATTACAAGGTTTGTAGGTAGATTCTTTTACGAAGATATGTAGTTTCTATAGAGATCAGCAAAGACTGACAACTTTTATTTCGAAACTAGCAAAGTGGTGACTTCTCCTATTTTCGTATGGATTACGACATAGTCCAATTCGAACAATCAATTTAAATAAAACATCGAATATACAGATTAAGTCACGACAGATATGTGTGAGCGGTCGATTTTGTCAAAAATGATCTCTACTCGGGAAATAAATAATGAGAATCGCATCTTGTATTCTAATTTTTATATTTTCAGCGTGATTTCAAGCTTTTAAAGTAAACAAGTTCTTAATCCTGCTCTTGAAATTCTTTACCATTAGCATAAATTTTCTTTTAAACTGCAAATCACTGATCGACGAAACACTTCGTTTTACCGCGTGTAAATGTCTATCAATCCCTCGACAAGTTCACGAAGAGGCAAGTAGCTCATTAAGCTTCCTAATTATACGACACAATTACGGAAGTGCTCCTCCTGCGCAAAGAATCTCGAGATTTTTCCTTTTCACAGAAGATCGAGACATGCATCGGCCTAGAAACTCGGGTTCGCCATCGTCTTCGTTTGAATCCCGGTTTTACCGGTAGATACCAGCGAAAAATCTTGTCACGAACACAAGGGAAGCATTAACGACGCATTGTTTTAACGCGCGGAGCATTGTTCGACGTTTGTTCAGCAGTTGCAAGTGTGTGACGCATTGTCTGGACTAACTGAGGCGCCAGGAAGCAGTAAAACCGGACTTTTCTATGTTTTGCTTCTTGATTTACGAATTCCTGGGCGAACGATTCAATTCTACGTGATAGCTTTGTTGTTCCTAAATGGGGCATCGATCATCACTCAACAAACGTTTTCAGGCAGATGTTCTCGCGTTGCGAATAGATATTTTTAAGATGTTTCGTCTCTTTAATTAGATTGTGAGAGGTGTTACAGCTTGAAACTGATTTCTTTGGTATTTTGCGTCTAGATGATCCCAGAGATGAAGAGCAACTCAAAAAAGTGACAGTATGAGAATTAATATATTTTTGCTTTTTGCTTTTTAACAAACGAAAATCTAAATTTTAGGCAGTATCACATTTTATCACATTTTAGAAAAAAACGTGACCAAAATTATTAGCGAAAGGACCTAAAATCGAGATAAATTGTATGTCACGGAGGATATCGTTTTTCGTATTAAATTATGTATGCGGACACGACGATGTCGTGATACTAAAAATGTTAATCAACGATTCAAACGTCACGATAATGGCATACCATGTAGCTTACGATACTGTCGTATCTCGTTTGATCGATTAATTTTGCTTTTCCTCCGCAATCAACCGTTCTTTTCCCTGTTAACAGTCCTCACGATGACAAAATGCGCGCGCGACTCGCTTACAGTATTGCAAGGCGTGACTCATTCGACGTCTCTTGCTCGACCACGCGTGATTATTTCACGTTTGAAACCACCTCCGCGGTGGTAGACATACGCCACACTGTCGACATTGCCACCTCTCCTTTTATACCGGTATTCTAAGTACTTACTACTTACACGTTATTATTGATCTCGTTGTCTTAGGTCGCTGACAGTTTCTTCGATCCAATGGAGATCGCATTCTGGGTGATTTACACCGATCTTCCTTTCGATCTACTCAAAATGGGAAAAGAAAAAATGGACAAAGGGAAAAGAAAATAAAGAGAAAGCACGAATGGAAATAATGTTAAATGTTTAAAATAAATTTATTTGCAAATCGATTTAATAAATGCAGTGCAGTAAACGTCACAGAAATGTATTATGTACCGTATATTCAAATTATAAAAAAAAAAGAAAAATACAATAATACGGTGTTAATATTCCTGTAAAAACAAGTCACAAGACTTACTTCTCTACGAATTACAAATTCGATAGAGATTAAAATAAACGATAAACCGAGAAGCGGACGAGCAGAGCAGATCAAAGAAAACTCGTGAAATAGCGTACCAGAGACGAATAAAGCACGGCTTATCTTCGATAACGTGCCAGTTTTACCATTGAATTTGGCGAAGTCAGTCGTAAATTTGCAATTAGCGAATCCGATCCTGCCCTATCGGATCGTATGGTATATGCATTCTAAATTTCTTCGCGAAGACAGGATCCTTGGTCCTTCGTATACACGAACGTGGGTGTTCCCATTAAGATTACCGATCTTCATGAGCATCGATCGCGACAAGTGTCCCGCGGAACGATTCGAGAACGCGAAACGATTGTCCCCGCCGTTAGTTCGAAGAGATTAGATTGCGAGCTCGCCGATCCAGGCGGTTCACGATCATGAAATACCTTTATTTCCACGGGGATCCACGACTTTTGCCTCGATTGTATAAGCTCGATCGGATCGCATAAGCCGATCCTGTCCGGGAGTCGCTCATAAACGAGATCGTTATCGATCCCGAGTTATCGTAATCGTTTATTCGCGATACACGTATAGCTACCGATCGTGATACCGCAGATAGACCCTGATGACATCCTCCATGGGGGATAACAATAGTGATAAGTATATGTCTAGTATCGAATCACGATCCGCAATTGTGTTCCACCGCGGCTTTGCCATAACTCCTTATTAATATATACAATCCGGCGAATAGACTTTAATGTTGATGAGTAACATTGACGTCTGACATTTCCCACGTGTATGCTCTGCTAGACGTTGTAATTCGGTGATCTTTACGACGATAATCCCGAAATGTCATCCTCATTAACCACTGTCTGATCATAGGATCGTAGAAGTCGCTTTTTTTTTCATCCTCGATCAATTTTTTGCGGATTCTTCTCAAAGGTTCAGTAGGTTATATTTAGTTTTCACCTGATTTATTCGCGAGTTGAATCAGGTTTCCGTTTTAGCAATTTCTCTTGAAAGGTTGAGAAAAAGAAATTTTGTTCTTCGCGAACTAAAACAAATAGGTGCAATATTTTTTATGATTTTCATGTTCCGATTTTTATATTCAGCTTTACGATGATCGTATATACATACGTGTATATCAAGGGATAGTTGAAAATTTAGTCTTTGAAAATTGGTTAGTTCTGACTTTTAAGAACCACGAAACTTTTGCCTTCGAAATCAAATTTAGATTTTGTGACCAATGAACGAGGGAATTTCTTAATGCATTTCCAAATTTCTTTTTTTAATAATCTTCGTTATATCGAGAACTCTGTTAGAAAAATGATATCAACGTCAGAGTGAATCATTTTTAATTATACAGAATTAGACGTTGAGTCGTGATCTCTTCACGGATCATTGTTCAGGAAAATTCGTGCGAGATCGTTGGCACGTTGATTCTATGGCTGTACCGTACGCTGAAGTATATCTGGTAAGGTGTTCGTGCGGGACTACCACTCTTTGACTCCGGACCACGCCGTCATTTTCATAATGACAATGGCTCGACAACCTACACGGAGTAACTATGATGAGTAGTTTACGGAGTACGGTTTACGGTGTGACTCCCGCCACCTTCGCAAATCTCGAGCCGGTCGAGTCATGAATTTCTACCGATCTCCGACCGATTTACACGCCGATCCATGACATACCATGACGATTATATTAGCGGTTTCATGATAGATTTATTCAATAGTATTTCTGTTTCTTTCGTTCACTTGACCAAATTTCAAACAGTCTACTTTATAGTGAGAAAACGTGAAGATTTTTTCTTTGAATTGTTCATTATGATTATTTTGAAATTCAAAGAAACTATTCCAAAATTGTTCGTAGAACAAAACTATATTAAATCATTCGATTCAACTTGGAACGAATGTTGGTTGTGAGCATGTGCTTTTCAATCCAATCATCAACGATGGCTTCCAATCGCTTGTACGTTTTCATAACACCTCCTAAAACCAAATTAATACACTTCCAAATTTACCTTTACAAAATTTCATTCATGGAAATTATTCTTGAGCAAAATTGCTATTTATCGTCGGGCATCTACTCTGCATCTGAAACAGTTAAGTTGAATATATTTCTAAAAATTATTTTTCATCAAAGTTACGTGTATTTACCCAAACATGAAAATTGAAAAGAATCATTTACTATCAAATGACTATTCTCCGAATTACTAATGAAAATTTCAAGAAGAGTTCCCAGACTCTGCAAATAGAATACCCCAAACAATCTACTCACTAGAAATAAATTTACAGAACTGCATTTCTCGTTTCTCGACAAGACATTTGACCCCCTTCGTCGTTTCCGACGATTTCGAGGTCGATAAGGGCAAAGTGGAGAAGCACAAGGCAGAAAAAGACGCTCTCGGCTTTCTCGATTTGCATTCTGCGTTCGAGGTGGCACGTGGGCCACGGTGAGGCCGCAATAATGAATCGCGCTTATGCATACAAGCAGTGACACCTTCCTCGACTGGAGAAGTGTGAATCATCGGTTGGCTCGGCCACGAGAGTTTCTCTCTTCTATTCCGTCTTTCTCCGTGGCTCACCTACCTGGCTGCTTTGCCCTCGCCTCTCTGTCGCGGTGCACAATGCACGTGCATCACGCGGCGCCCCGGCAACTAGTTATTATAACGTTAAATTATAGGTATCCACGTAGGTGACACGCAACGGCATCGATGCGTGAGCCAGCCGCGATTTATTCCACGCGTTTTGTCCCTCGGCGCCGAACGCAACAAGTGGGCTGGTTCGATTCACGCTCGACGACATCCTGGTAATTAATTAATGAGTGCTGCGTTTAACTGACTGGCAATTGACGATCGAATAGGCGAAGTGCTTAATTAAACTATGGTTGTTCGTTTTGACGACTGGATTTGCATTTTTTTCGTCATGTTAGAATTTTTGAGAATAATTTGAAACGTGACGAGTAGATTTGCGTAGCTTTTATCGTAATTAATTAGGGAGGTAGAATATTTCAATTTCTGTTGGACTGTGAGGGTAAATTTAAAATTTTTTTAGTGAATTTTAGTTTATCTAGTTTTTGTCGCAATCGCTTAAAGAGCTGCAAATTGAAAATATTCGCTGTTCTTTTCCTTAAACCCTAAAATACATGCTGCGTCATCCGAAATTATTCTCAAGCACATCGTTCGAAAAGTAGTACGTGGTTAACAACATCTCGTATACAGAGGAGCATTAAAGCGCAATCAATTACCCAAAGCTTCTTAATCTGCAACCAAATCTCGGTTAACAAGACACGACCAATTTGCTGAAAACCCCGGGACTAATCGAACGAAATCTCGAATTCGATTCGTTAGAGGGAACTTGCCCTTGGGCCTCATTGTACGGCGGAATATTCCTATCACCGCGGTACCATCCGGCGAACAAAGCACCTGCGTTCAAATAATAAGGATCTCGAAAGGAAAGGTCGTCGATAGCCGTTAGTGTCCGGGTGCGCGAGGTTATCCGTGCCATGGATCGGGCGCACTGGCGTTCTGAATTCCCTTGCGAGCACTGATCCAGTAGAAAAGGAGGATAAAACTGCGAGGAAAACAGGGATATGTCGCCTCTAAGGAACGTTAGTGGAAAAGAGAGGAGAAAGTGACGCAGAAAGAAACGGAGACGGTTGACACCCACTTGCGTTTCATGCGACCATGGCCCGGGTAAACGTGTAGTAATACACACGAGCAACCGGATCGTCGCGCTGCACCGGGGCGCAAGGATGCATATAAATCGAGGTGACATAATTTGCTTAATTCACCGACAGGGAAAGGGAGACGGCGCTGGATAACGCGTTCAGCAGGCTCCGTTTTACAGGCGTCAACTTCTGCGTGATAAGGAATTAGACTGGTCATACCTGAAGCATTTCAAGCATTATGCGAGCTCCCGGCTCGGTTAATTGATAATGCCAGCCGGATAAGGCTATTGAAATAGACCTCTAAGCTTGATGTACGAGTTACGCGAGACGGAGGAGTTTAATGGAATTATACGGACGATATCAAGCCGCGGATTGTAGGATAAAGTGACTCACGTTCGTCTTTTTCTCTTGACTTTACCAACTTTTTTTTTAGAGACTGAGCTAAGTAGCTCTGAAGTAGGAGAAAAAGATAATGGTATATAGTATTATAAAACAGGATATTACAATATAGTATAGAACACTATACAGTACATAAAATGACAATTGTATAAATAGAAGTGCTCGATACGATAATCCTACACTACAATTTCATTTATCTGAGTTTCATTTATTGAAACAAAATTGTAATTAATACCCGATTGAATTTATTTATTTGAACGTAAAATCCTGTTATGTAGACGAAAAGTTATAACCAGTAGGAAAACTCCTGATAGTTCTATGAAGTGTTTGTTTTTCGATAAATTTGGATAAATGGAGCTCTTCAACATACTTTTTCATCTGCATACCTCTATAAACAGCGAAAAGGATAGTATCCAAGGAAACAATTAGCGAACTTATAAATTATATTATAGTATAATGTTGTACAATAAAGTTAGCAATTGCACAAATTATCAAATATGTATTGCAATGTTACCTTGGGTACGATACTAATAATATTAATAGTATCTCATATCTCTAACATTTACTTACCCTTATTTAACACCTTGTCGCTACATTTTAACGACACAAATTTCTACAAGCTGCGATGTTAGATAATTAAATACTTGCACAGTGTTATGATTAAGTGTCCCTGTTCCAACTAAGTGGGAGAGCATGTTGCATTAGCCAGGCGTTGAATCGCGGCAAGTACTCACCGCTGCTACGCAATCAGCTATCAGAGACAAGAATAAAGCCCGCAATTCCGGTAGCGATCGTGACATATACATACATACGCATTGTCAATCGACGATCATTACGTCGACGACGTAATGTCGCGGCCAGTTCGTCGAACGATATCCACGGTTGCTCTAGCCATGAATGAATGTGGCGCCAAGTGAATGGAGTGCGTCTGTTTCAACATGCCTACGCACCACACAACGAGGTCCTGAGCTCAGTCGCGTGCACGCGTATTTACGCTACTCTCCGAAAGAATACGGGAACTTGCTTATTTTTGACAGAATGTAATTTAGAAAGACCCCGGGCGACTTTATTTTTCATTATAGCTGCCGTAGAATATTGCGACAGAATAATATTTATTTTTAAAAGTTACTATGCGATAAAAAGATATTTATAAATGTCAAGCGTTGTGAAATCGTTCTATTATTTGAAGACACTGATTCGCAGCTTGTTTGGTTCTCAAGCTACGGTGGTGGATAGAAGAAAGTTTATAAAATAAGAAGCATGAAAAGATATGATAATTTACAAAATGGATTTATTTCTAGTAAGAACAACGAATAAATATAATATATGGCACAGGATAGTCGAGTGTCAACCAAGATGGTAAAAATTTTTAGTACGAATGTTACCAGTCACGATATAGCATAAGGGTTCCTTTAAATCGACAGAGAAATGATTCGTGATTAATCCTAGTAATAATATTTAAAATTAGTTAACGCTTCGACGAATCGTTTATTTTGATATACCCCTGGAAAGATTCTAAATAAACAATTTAAATTTCGTATAATATGTATATGGATTTGTTGATTGAATAGTACTTTTAATCATCGCTTTATTACCAATTCATATATTTTACTAACATTCTTATTAATACAAATCGACCAAGTTGTCTACATACTTATGAGCGACAGTGTACGTATGGCCAGCGATCCTGGCGAGGATCGTTGATTAATTTGCACGCACTTTAACAGTACGCCTCCGTTGTCGCTCATTAATCCACCTCGGCGTACCTACATCGAAGCTTGTTAATAATTCTCTCAATAAATTTCGTCGTGTTCAAATATTTCTCCGGCTGGTCGATCTTTTCGTTATTCAATTCCAAAGTTATTTCTTCTTATCCCATATGCGAATACAAATTCCATATTGGCTATTCGTTTGGGCCCTACGACTTATCGACGCGATTATCGGTTATTAAATCCGTTCGATTCCCTGGCGAACGCGTTCGACGACTCCTTAATCGTGATAGTCGATCGCTGCAAGCGACAACCACGGTATCGTGGCAGGCGAAATGCCAACCGGTCGATATCTACGGCACCAAAGCGGTCGAGCAACTTTGATGTGACGTGACCAAATTGATTCATGGCTCATTGTCACGCACGGTTCGCGAACGATCGCGAGCTAATTATCCGCGACGGTGTTCCGAGACTCTCCGTGCCGGGCTTGTTACACATGGATTATACATGGGGGTGTGTATGGTTTCGTTCGTGATTCCCTGTTTACCTAATCCCACTCTCGACTCTTTTTCACGATAGCTGTTCCTTGTAAATCGCCACGATTAAAGCGTTATCGAGTGTACCGTATATTAGTAGCGATAGTAATGACAGCGTTAGGTGTGTTGCGTTGCTATTAGCGGGAATACTAATGATAGCGTTTGTACTAGTGGTTAAGGGACTATCAGGTGTGCTTGCTGATTGATTAGATATTGACATGATCGAGTGGTAGGTAATAATTGAGTCTCGGATGAAAGGGAATGATATTGGGAAAAAATGCTTGAGACAAGTGGAGTAGGCTTAAGTATGTATGATAGGGCATTTTCTTACCGTTCTTGATTATAAAGTCTCTATTTGTGTAGCTGTGATTTTCTATCGCGAATGACGCCGAGATCTGCATAATTCGATAAATAACCTGCACTGGTCATTATGCGAGGAACAGTTGTATAGTAAGAATTATAACCTATCCTGTCCGCTAATGAACGTCGCTATAAATAAATAGACTACATAAAGTCATCAAGAGGAGACAGGAAAATTTATCAGATCGATGAATACAACAAATGTATCAACTAATCTCACATGCTGTTTCTTATATACTACCTTTTTCATACGAAGGCTAAGCTAATATGATGTTAAATTTTATCTGGGAAAAATAAGTGTCGATAATTAATAAGAAGATTCGTTTAACACTACTACTCTAAAATCTTCTGTATTTCTTAATAATTAAAAACAAATAAGTATCTTTGATAAATTTCATGCAGGACTTCATTAGCCTGTTAACTGGATCATTCTCTAATCAGAAAATTCTACAATCATGAAGTTGAACTGTGACGTTTCTGTGTAACAAAAATTGTAAAATCCACAAGAATAAAATTAATCAGTTTATCATCTGAGATGCTTACATGTACGTATATCGTTCCTCAAGAACAAGATAAATATATCTCAAAAACTAATCTTCTTCAAAGACCAATAAACAGCATGAGGGACGATATCGACCAACCATCACTCGGTCGGTGGTGTTTCAAAAAATAAAACTCAGCTACCTGCTGAAGTAGGTAGTAGCCCCACAGAGGGGCAGAGGGGCGGTGAAATCGACCAGCCAGATATACATATACACATTTAACGATTGCCCGGAGGAGAGGCTGGTCGGCGATCTTATCGACGACGGGCCCGTGGTCGGATGACGGGCAGGAATTAGGCAATTACGCGCCGCTTAATTGCTAATTACTCAAGGGCGCAACAGGCCCGGACACTAATTACTCCCGCTGACAATTTATATCGTGGACACACGATTGGAACGCGCGCGTGATAATTGTCGTTGTTACACACACTAGCCGACGTACATAATTATTCGAGAGGGGTTGTCTCGTGATCGTCGAAAGAAAAGGTTGCTTCCCCCGTCTGAAAGAATTCCCGGTTAAAATTCCGAAAGGATGATGACGAGCCCGTGCACGGATTACTGGGAATCATCGAAAATCGTAATTCATCGATCACGATCACGGGATGAAACGAGAGCCCCTATAATCTCTGTGATTACCGGTTTTTTGGAAGGCAAGCGCGCACCGAGGGTCAACGAACCCCGATGAAATGGGGCCCGCGAGCCAACGCGGATGGAATCCAGCCAACGAGACTTCCTACTTCTCTCCCGCCACCAATTGCTCTTTTCGGACACCGTTTATCTCGAAATTGTTTTAACAACGACTGCTGAACGTTCCCGGTATTCGACTGATTCACAGACCAGGTATGCTATGGTTCTTTTTATCTGAGAGGTGTATCGTAGATTTCACGCGAGACGTTTGAGTGTTGCGTGTTATTTGATTGGGCGTGTAACTCATTCTGCAGAAACCTGTGGTTCATTCTGGGAATTTTCTTTAGGACGTCAAACTTAAAGGTAAGTGTTGATTTGAAGTAGCTTATTCTGTGAAGAATTTTTAAGTTACGATGATTGCGTGTTCTGACAAACTCGAGACATCAAAGCAATCCGATATATGTACATACAAATTCTTAGGATTGTATGTATTTCAACTAATAGAATAACTTGTAGAAATTAAGTAATATACACGCGTTATTAATTTACGATAATTGCAACTGAGAATATTGGACGTCAATTAAAGAATTTCTTTTCTTTCGACAAGTAGAAGTTATATTCTCGTGGAGAACTATAACCGTGAAGGTGTCGATGTACGATATATTTCACTGTTTCTCACGTCACTAATATCGAGTTAATTAATTTGTTTTCAAATATACATTACTGGAAAATTATCCATAATCGATTTTAGCGAATTATAAAACAAACTACGTATGTTACTCTGACTTAGATATTCTACTGACTCGAACAAGCCTGCATTAAATCTGCTAGAACCTTACTCTACGTTAAATTTTCGAGTGAAAATGAAGAACGGACACGCAGGACGATTACTGTGAGCCACTGTCACGGTCGGTGTGATTGGAAAGCGCCCTGGTGGACGGAAATGGGAACGCCCACGCGATATTAGCACGGTCGCTCCGTGAATTGAACTCCATGAACGCGTGCTACATTGCGAATTCGTGTACATACATATATGTATGGGCACGGAGTACGCGTGTATTCCATTAACGTGATCCAAACGCATCCCTCGCCTCCCTAGCTCCGTTGCACCGCGTTATTTATGTGACGTGTCATTATAAACTCTTAATTGTTTGACTAATGTGCAGCTAAGTGTACGCCGCTGCAATACCGTGTACGGCTACCGTGGCACCCTCATTCTTTTTTTTTATTAATTTTCGCCAACACGATTTCTGGTTAAGAGCGGCGTCTCTTCGTTGACCAATTAAAGAAGAGATCCTTTTGGGGACGCAATATCGAGTCGAACGAAATTGCATGGCCACCGACCAAAGCAAGAATTCATCAACTTTGTTTAATGAACGATTAACATATTTATGGGACACGTACGCGAGACGCGATTTCTAATTACGTTCCGTGAGACGTGTCTAACGGTATGAAGATACTTTTGTTATGCTGATTGGCTCGAGATGGTAGTACGGAAGCCGATGTCGCAGATGAGAAATTTGAGGAGAGAATTCGAAGATGTTAGTAAGTTGGATTATGATAATTTGAAATTGGAATTCTTGAATAGGAACTTGCAGCGATGGATCAATAAGTTATCTATTTATTGTTGTTTGTTTATGGAATTTATATTAGATGAAGATTTAGTTTACATAAATATGCCTCTAATGTTTCCAAATACTCCTATAATGTTCCGATATCATCTTGGAAAGATGACCATTTTTTAGAAAATCAATGGATAGTAATTAATTATATACAATCAGTACATGCAATTCAGAGACCAAGTAAAGAAACAAAATGGTATTA